>NC_135307.1:600000-893205 GCF_048772815.1 Callospermophilus lateralis
CTTAGGGTCTGGAGAGAGCTGAGGCTCAGCACATAGAGTGAGGACCAGCAGAGACATTTAGGATCAGCAGGGGAAGCTCAGGACCACCAGCTTCACATCTCAGCCCCAGGAGAAGATAGAGAAGTGTCCTGCGTGGGATTGTTTTATGTATGTAGTTTCCCTATAAAACTCAGCAATTCTTCCAGCATTCTGTCTAACTCCACTTCTTAATTTTTTTCAATTATATTTTCAGTAAATAATATTCTGTTTTTCTACTCTAGATTCAAATTCTTGTGATGCTTAACATATTCCTGAATATTGACCTTAAGTCCTGAGCCTTGATGACTATCACAATAAGGCTGAGGAATTTAAATACTGTGTGACTCCTTTTCCTTATTTGCTGTGCACACAGAGGAGGAGCCACATACCTGTGTTTGAAGCAGCATCACAGGAACATGGGACAGAACCTGAAGCTTGTCCTGCTGCAGACGTGTACAGCAAGAGTGCCCCAGCTCTGGAGGCCACATCAGACCCCCTCAGTCCTGGGAGCCAGGTCAAACTCCAGTTCAAAGCTGTTGTATTTTGCAGTTGGCTATGGACACGAGCTTCCTGGGAAGGCAATTCCCACCCAGGGCCTCATTCCCAGGAGGTTCCCTGTGACCAGTCCTCTTGTTCCTGTCTCATGCTGTGAACAAATGTTCTTCTGACGAGCAATAAAGGACCATGTTCCCTGTAATGTCTGTGCATTGTGATGTTATGGTTTCCAATGGTCCCAAGAACTCTGCTCTGGAATCGTGGGCTTCAGATGAGAAAGAACACTGGAATGTGCCTTACACAGAAAGCATGTGGGGAACAGGAACTTTTATCAAGTGTGACTCAGAAATCTTGGCCATGGTGCCTGTTTCAACAGGTCTGCAATGTCAGTCATCCATGAGTGGGAGGAAGAACCACCTGAACTGAGCATGAGGCCACTCAGGAAACTTCAACCAACACAAGTGACAGGAGAGGAAGTCATGGAGGAGCATGGAGGGACCCAGATGTTGGATCCATGAAATCTTCAACATACAGTGATGCAGGGCATAGACTAGAGTGAGGCTGTTGTCAATGCAGTGAATGGCCAAGTGACCTCAGGTACAGCCATGGAAAGCAGTAGGTGCTGGAGCCCACTGACTCACACCTGGATGACGGGTACAGAAAACAGTGTCATGACAGGGGTCCAGGTTCACAGATGTAAAGCAAGAACAGCTTTATATATGAAATGATTTGCTGGGACTTGGAAACTTTACCCAGGGGCACAAAGGGCTTTGAAGGTGGTAAAAAGATGGAGATCAGCAGGTATCATCTGAGCCACCCCAGGACCAGGAGGTGGGTGCTGCAGGCTCAGTGTTCGCAGGGAGCTCATGGTCAACACCACAGGGAACAAGGAGAGGAGCCCACATGTCTTATTAGTGGGCTGTGCTCACTCAGTTAGGCAGGAGGTCAATTCCTGAACCTCATCAGGAGGTCAGCAACTACACCTGCCCTCTCAGTGACCAACCTCACTAAAGACAGTGTCCACTGTTCTCTCCAAATGCTGGGCTGTGGGCAAGGCAGGTCTTACTGCAGTGATGCTGCACAGGGAAGGGGACTGGGCCTCCTCCCTCACCCACCTGCCCTGCATGCCGTCCTGTCTGCTGTCAGCCTGGCTCTGCTGCTCTGGGGGACTCAGGGGCTCTCAGCCTCAGGCTGCAGCTGTGAGCTGCCTCTGCTCCCAGGACTCTCACCTGGCCCAGCACCTCCATCCTGTCCTCTCCTGGTGGAGACCAGAGGGCAGGACAGGTGAGGGGAAGAGCTCAGGGCAGATTCCCACCCACTGCTGTCCACAGGCATTGGCTGGACAGTCAGGAGGACAAGCAGGGCAGAGGCTGGGGGAGGGCAGTGGGCACACAGCAGGAAGCCCCTGCCCTCCTGAGACCCTGCTCCCTCCTCTCCTGCTCAGTCTGTAGCCCCCAAATCTCACAGAGATGAAAGAGAAGAACTAGTCCTGAGAACAAAGGGGGGCTCTTCTCCTGGATGTGGGGAACCCCATCCTCAGCCCTGGGCTCTGTTCAGTCATCACTGAGGGCTTCTCCTTCAGGGCTGGGAGGTGAACTGGGCCTCTTGCATGCTGGGCACATTCCTGCCACTCTGAGACCCTCCCAGGTGCAGGAGGAAGGGCTTGGAGGAGGCAGGGCTGGGCTCAGGAGGGTGGGCTCCCCCTCTGACAGCCTTCCAGCTCCCTGAAACCACCTGCTCTCCTCTCACAGGTAAAGCTCCACCTGGGTTCAAGACAGGGACACAGCTCAAGGGCACAGAGGACCTGGGCAGCCTGACCCCAGCCTCTCCAGATATCAGAAGAGCCTCACCCACATGCAAATCCCTCCTCCTGCTCTGGGTTCAAAGGCCCTCTGGGCTGAGGGAGCTCCCAGCTCTCTGCTCAGACAGGGCTGAGGTCTCTGGGAAGGAGGTGTGGTCTAGAAGATGAGGCTGCTGGGTCTTGTCCTGTGCCTGGTCACAGCTCCCCAAGGTGAGTGTCCCCAGTGTCAGACCTGGGTCGATGGGAGGTTATGACTCAGGTGACTGACAGGGTGTGACTGTTCTTGTCCCCAGGTGTCCTGTGCCAGGTGCAGCTGCAGGAGTCAGGACCTGGCCTGGTGAAGCCCTCACAGACCCTGTCCCTCACCTGTGCTGTCTCTGGTTACTCCATCACAACCAGTTTCAGCTACTGGCACTGGATCCGTCAGGCGCCAGGGAAGGGGCTGGAGTACATAGGGTACATAACTAGTGGTGGTGGTACTAATTACAGCCCATCCCTCAAGAGCCGAGTGTCCATCTCCAGAGACACGTCCAAGAACCAGTTCTCCCTGCAGCTGAGCTCCCTGACCACTGAGGACACAGCCACCTATTACTGTGCCAGAGCCACAGTGAGGGGACCTCAGTGTGAGCCCAGACACAAACCTTCTGCAGGGTGCCCAGGGCCAGCAGGGGGTGCTCAGCACACAGGAGCTCAGGTGCCCCCTTCAGAACAGCAGAAGAGAGTGGATGGTTTCTCTCCAGGTGATCAGTGTCTCTCTGGATCCCATCATGGAGAACCTGGAGGTCTCTTCTGCCTCGAATCATCCCATGCTGTTCTCTTATGGAGTCAGGAGTGTCTCTCTCCACCTGTCTCTGGTCAGGCTGCACAGTACACGTGTGAGTCTGTGTGTCCATGTGTGTGTATATGTGTGTGTGTGTGTGTGTGTGTGTCTGTGTGACACTGTATGGGTGAGACCCCTGGAAGGCAGACTCTGCTACCTTGTCACATGGCTGTCCCTGAGCTCCAGGCCTGCCCCCTGCTCCCGCAGCCAGTCCCTGGGCAGCTGCAGAGGACTCACATGGGGAAGGCTCAGCAGCTCTCAGACACCTCCACCCATCACAGCCATGAACCTGACCCTGCCAGGTGCTCTCTACACACTGACCTGGGTCACCCTCCCCAGGGCAGGCAGCTGTCAGTTCACACCAAGGCTGCAGCCTCCTCTTCCAGACCAGAGCACGGATCCCAGAGTCCTCAGCCCATGGGCACACACACACACACACACACACACACACACACACTCACACACACACTCACACACTCACACACACACATACTAATACACTCACACAGTCACACATACTCAAACACAGTCACACATACACTAGCACACACTCACACACACAGTCACAGTCACACACACAAATTGTTTTTAATTTTTATTATTTTAAAAAATACATTTACAATTCTTATTACATGTATACAGCACACTTTTTCATATCTCTGTGTATAAAGTATGTTGACACCAACTTGTGTGTTCATACAGGTACTTTGGATGATGCTGTCTATCACATTCCATCATTTTTGCTAATCCCATGCCCACTCCCTTTCCCTCCCACCCCTCTGCCCTATTTAGAATTTATCAATTCCTCCCATGCTCTTCCACCCTACCCCACTATGAGTCAGCCTCCTTATATCAGAGAAAGAATTCAGCTGGATTTTGCTGGAGGAAAGGCTAACTTCACCTAGCATTATCTTCTCCAACACCATCCATTTACCTGCAAATGCAATGATTTTATTCTATTTCATTGCTGAGTAAAATTCCATTGTGTATATATGCCACATTTTTTTATCAATTCATCTAATGAAGGGCATCTAGGTTGGCTCCACAGTTTAGCTATTGTGAATTGTGTTGCTATAAACATTGATGTGGCTGTGTCCCTGTAGTGTGCTGTTTTTAAGTCTTTGGGGTATAAACTGAGCAGAAGGATAGCTGGGTCACATGGTGGTTCCATTCCCAGTTTTCCAAGAAATCTCCATACTGATTTCCACATTGGATGCTCCAATTTGCAGCCCCATCAGCAATGTATGAGTGTACCTTTTTCCCCACATCCTCAAACACTTATTGTTGTTTGCACTCATAATAGCTGCCATTCTGATTGGAGTGAGATGTATCTTAGAATAGATTTGACTTGCATTTCTCTAATTGCTAGAGATGATGAACATTTTTTCATACATTTGTTAATTCATTGTATATCATCTTCTGAGAAGTGTCTGTTTAGGTCCTTGGCCCATTTGTTGATTGTGTTATTTTTGGTGTTTAGCTTTTTGACTTTTTTATATACTCTGAGATTAGTGCTCTATCTGACGTGTGAGGGTAAAAGATTTGCTCCCAGGATGTAGGTTCCCTGTTCACCTCACAGATTGTTTCTTTTGTTGAGAAGAAATTTTTTAGTTAGATTCCATCCCATTTATTGATTCTTGGTTTTAATTTTTACACTATAGGAGTCTTATTAAGGAAGTTTGGGACTAATCCCACATGATGAAGGTTAGGGCCTACTTTTTCTTCTATTAGACACAGAGTCTCTGGTTTAATTCCTAGGTTTTTGATCCACTTTGAGTTCAGTTTTGTGTATGGTGAGAGACAGGAATTTAATGTCATTTTGTTCAATATAGATGTCCAGTTTTTCCAGCAATATTTTTTGAAGAGGCTATCTTTACTCCAGTGCATGTTTTTGGCACCTTTGTCTAATATAAGATGATTGTAATTTTGTGGGTTAGCCTCTATGTCCTCTATTCTGTACAATTGGTCTACCCGGTCTACCCATGTGTTTTGATTCCAATAATATGCTGTTTTTGTTACTGTTGCACTGTAGTATAGTTTATGGTAGGGTATAGTGATGCCACCTGCTTCACTCTTCCTGTTAAGGATTGCTTTAGCTATTCTGGGTCTCTTATTTTTTCAGATAAATTTTATGACTGCTTTTTTCTATTTCTATGAGGAATGCCATTGGGATTTTGATCATAATTGCAAATTAAATCTGTATAGTGCTTTTTGTAGTATGGTCATTTTGATAATATTAATTCTGCCTATCCAAGGGTAAAGTAGATCTTTCCATCTTTTAAGGTCTTCTTTGATTTCTTTCTTTAGGGTTCTATACTTTCCATTGTGTAGATTTTACACTTCTATCATTAAGTTGATTCTTATTTTTTTGAGGTTATTGAAAATGAGGTCTCTTCTCACAATTCTTACACTTGAACCTGAGAAGGGGTAGAGTGGCCAATTTCTGAGGTACCATAAAGACATCTTTTATCTTGTTTCCAGGGAGAGTATTTAGCATTTCTGTAGTGACTGTATTGTCTTGAACAATCCCAATTTCTTTAACCTTAGTTATACTAATACATTTCTAACTCTACTGCAAGATTTCCACATCTTTCTGCTCTGGTCCTCCTCCTCATTATCACACTAAACTTCACTAAATCCAGACAGCTTTATCCATACCTCTGCCTGAGTGCTGTGCTGTCCTGAAAGTCCCTCTGCTATTTTAACAAGTCCATCACCTGTAAACCCTGTAAACAAAAAGAATCAGGACATGGGGGTAAAGTAGGCAATTCTGTGACAGAATTATGGTCTCCTCAGGTCCCACCATAAGTCCCTCCCCATATCAAACTCACATACAGTGGTCTGAAGCTTTTCCAGTATATGTTTGTAAATCTTTCTATAATCTTCCACAAACACACAAACAAGCTCCAAAAGCTTTTGAACCCACACAATCAGGTTAGTGGCAAAATCACCTCTTATGTATTTCTATTTCTACTTTAGTCAGTATTTTCATTGCTGTGATCAAAACTCCTGTCAAGAACATGGTGTGGGACAAAAGGTTCAGCCCACCACCATCTGACTCCATTGGTCGGGACACAGTTAATGCAGAACTTCATGTCAGAGGTGTTTGGAGAAGGAAAGCTGCACAGGACAGTGTCATGAGAAATCAGAGAGGGAGGGAGGGAGAGAGAGAGAGAGAGAGAGAGAGAGAGAGAGAGAGAGAGAGAGAGAGAGAGAGAGACTGCACTCATTTAAAAATAAACCCAAATATAAATGCCACCAGGATCCTGTATCCTACAGACACACCCTAACTGTCTACATTTGTCAAACCCACTTACTCCCTGTTGGTTCATTAACCCACTGATTTTGTCCCAAATTTCAGAGTCTGACCCTGTCACCTCTGCAAATTCTTCCAATGTTTCACACCAGAGGGGTTGGAGCACCCATATCTCAATGGAAGCTGAGTATCATTGAGGACACAGCCACCTATTACTGTGCCAGACCCACACTGGGGAGACCCCAGTGTGAGCCCAGACACAAACCTCCTGCAGGGTGCCCAGGGCCAGCAGGGGGCGCTCAGCACACAGGAGCTCAGGTCACCCAGGAGCAGGTGCAGAGGGAGGAGAGAGCTGTCACCTGAGGCCCTGAGGTCCCTGCCCACCCAGCACCTCCCTGGCTCCACCTTGCATGGAGATTCTCGAGGTCTATCCTCTTCCAGACCCTCTGAAGCTCTTCCTTCTCTGGGCCAGGGTTGTCTGAATTTCTCACTCTGAGCACAGACTTCTCATCCATATTTCCTTCTGAAGCTAATTGTTTTACAATGGCATTTCCCACATAGTGACTTTTATGTGAACTTTATGAACTTTTCTTTCTAGTACCGTGGATTGAACACAGGGTGCACTAACCCTGAGCTCCTTCCCAGCCCTGTTCGTGTCTTAGTTTGAGTCATGTTCCCCTAGATGCCCAGACTGCCCTGAAACAGTTGTCCTCCTGCCTTGGCCTCCTGAGCACCTGGGTGACAGGGGAGCTCCACCGTGTCCAGGTCAGTTTTCTGAACCTCTGCTGCCATGCTGTATCCTCTCATGCCCAGGTGGGTCCCTGTTCCCTTCCCATGGCTCCTTCCCATTCCCAGTCCACTCTGTCTTCCTGTGATAGATCAGGTCATCACATACATGCCACCCTGAAACCCAAACAGTGGGAGAAACTTTCACCCTGGGACCTTGGCAATGGTAGGAACAGGGTTGTTCAAGTACAACAGTTGTTAGAGGTCACTGAGGCTGCCACCCCTCCAGCCATCAGAGCACAGCATGGCAGCCAGGGATTCTCTGACCCAAGTGCCCATGGACTGAGCTGAGGAACACTGACAGAAAGCCTTAAACCTTTTAAACCCACAGAAATGTCTATGATCACAGTGAATTTTGGTGGATGTGAGCCGTCTCTCTCAGGATGAGGCTCTGTGACACCTACACACCATAACCAGGCCCAAAGGCAGAGCTGCCCACCCCTCATGCAGCTGTGTGTGGCCTGTGGACAGGGGTGACCTGAGCAAGGTGATGAAGGAAAAAGGGGCTCCCTTGGCAAAGACCCAGGAGTGAGGGTGGTCAGCTCAGCATGGACTGTGGAAACTGCAGGTCAGCTCTGCCACTGGCCTCTGGACCCTGAAGGCATGCTGTGCCCAGGTCCACTCTGACCCCATCTTGCTGAGAGGTGACCCTGAGCCTGAGATGCCCTAGGACACCTGGCTACTGGGGGAGGCAGCTTGGTGCCTGCCTGTGTTTCCAGCCACTGTGGCTGGACTGCAGGTCACAGACAGGGACACCTGGGCTCTGTCCCTGCTCAGGTCAGCGCCCACCCTGTCCTGAGAGTGCATCTTCAGTCTGGGTGAGGAACAGTGGCCATTTTTATATCCCAAGTAATTCTAAGTTAATCCAGATTCACTCCAGAAAATGAAAACATTTGTACATTTTTTGTATATATTTTTAGAGCTATAGTATTGGTTTTGTATTATACATTTTAAGTTGTCAATTTAGAGTGTTATGTTTTATAACCACGTGTGCTCCTTTTATTTCTGCCAATAAAACTACTAACATCTTCCACATTTCAATATTTTATTAGTGAGTATAATTGTGCAAATGTGTGGTTCATTTTGATGTATTCAAGGATACATTAGCAAAATGTATAGCAGAGGTGTTGCTTCCTGACTATAATTTCTACCTGGTATCATCTCTTTGAATTATTATCCATTTTTCTTCATATTAAACACAAAAACAATGATGTTCATTTGTTGTATGCCTCTGTGGCCTGAGAAATACTAGAATAATAATTTAGCATTATACATTTTTTGTACTTTAGTGAACAATAATAGATATTGCATCCAAATATAGACAGAATTGTCCCAATGTCTGTTTTCCCCCGTGGTCTAGACTGTCTCCTTTGCCTCAGTGAAACCCTAGGTCTTGCACTGGGGGCCGTGATCAGCTCCCTCCTGAGGCATGGGGGGTGCTGGGGTCACTTCCCTTTAATATAAAGCCTCTCCCTTGTACAGACTCTGTCTCTGATTGCTTAAGCCCACTTTTCTGAATATGACATTTGTACATAGTTAAGAAAATAACATTTAGGGATTTACAGTTGAATATGATTTGAAAAACCTGATTATGAATTGATGTGTTGTATGTTGTGGTCTTTCTCATGTGAGGGCGTTTCATCATCCACATCACTAAGAATGTCAGCATCTCTCCATCAGACAGCAGCTGGTGAATCCAGGTGTATCTTCACACTTACACTGAAATCTAGCTCTAGTGAGGCAGAGGACAGCATCCTGACACAGGGGTGCCAGGTGCCATGATGGGTCCCAGGCTGTGCACACCCAGCTGTCCATCACCTGTCCCTCCTGGGTGTGGGGAGCCCACCAGCTGCTCTGCCCCAGTCACTGTGAAGCACAGCCTGGCTTGGGCCACAGGTGCCCTGTGAGCTGCAGAGCCCCAGGACAAGGCCCTCTCTGCACGTGGCCCTCACCACCCACCCTCACCCTCACCCTCCCTGCACCTTCCCATCTCCAGGGCCACTGTCCTCTCTCTTTCCAGGACCTGATGCAGTAGCTTCCCCACATGAGGGATGGTGTGGTGATGGTCTCCCTCTGCCTGACCCATTCCAGCTAGGTCCATGTGCTCCAGGGCCATGCCCAGGGCCAGCAGGGCAGGATGCCATTCTTGTTGGCTGAATGGCATTCCTCCTCTGTGGATAGTATATTTTCCCCTTATTAATTAAGGGACAATGTGGCCATCAGGGAAAGTACTTTAACACTCCTGGAGTTAAGGAGTTAAGGACAGGCCTCTTGGACTCCACATCCCACCTCCTGGGAACCCTGGGCAGAGGTCCTTCCCTCCCCCTACCCCCCGACAAAGCCTCAGGCTGTTCTAACCCATGTCTCTGCTGCCTCAGTCCAGGCTGCACATGGTGGGCTCTCCTGCCCACTGCTGTCCAAGCTGGTCCTGCAGCTAGTACACATACAGTGTGGGGGTCTTAGGAGGACTTGCTCCCAGGATCCTCTAGTCGTGGCATTAGGACCACTCTGTGTAGGGGGCACATCTGGGACAAAGCTCTGCCTGAGCAAACTTCTATCCAGGACATTCTATGAAATGCAGGTGGAGAAAGACCACCTCTACACTCTGGCACCCTGTAGGCCTGCAGAGTTGCCCCATGGGTGCTGCCAGGTTTTCTGTTCAATGAGTTTTTTATCACACAGATCAGAGTTGGCACAGACCAACACTTTACCCAGTCCCAGGACTGCATCCACCTCTTTAGATGCTCACTATGACCACCTCAGGCCCGAGGACCAGTGTGGCTGAGTTCAGTCTGTGCTGTTCTGAGCAGCTCCTGAGGCTGAGGGTTCACAAGGAGAGAGCTGTGCTGCACCCCTGTGGAGACCAGGGTGCAGACACTCAGGTGCTGCTCCTGACCAGGGCCCTGAGGCTGCAGCACCACATGGCAGGAGGCAGGAGGCAGAGAGAGGCAGATGGGGCTGGACCCCTGAGTGGTGCTGGGGTCCCCTGGGGCTCAGGGTGCCAGGAAGGCTCTACCAGCCCTAGGGAGTCTCCCATTAAATTGTCATTGATCCACACCTGGGGAACCACCAGTGAACCCCTTCATCTGCTAGATTTCTAATTATCTGCATTGACAATGATGTCATCAAAATGTGGATGTGTAACCAATGTGATCCTGCAATCTGTACACATTGTAAAAATGGGAGTTTATAACCCACTTGAATCAAGTGTATGAAATATGATATGTCAAGAGCATTGTAATGTTTTGAGAAACCAATAAAAAAATTTTACAAGGAGACAGTTCAACGTGGCCTCCATTAAACATGTTAATAGTTAAAGGGAACTAAAAGCTCCTTTTGATGGGATGCTCCTCTGCTGGGTCTGAGAGAGCGGGAGATTACAGCTCTGTGACCTTAATGTCCACCTGTGCTGGAGCACCTCCCACAGTGACCTCTGTGACATACCAGGGCATCTCCACCATAATCAAGAAGGATACAAAGGGCTGCCTCCACCAGGTGACCTTCCTGCCCCTGTGATTGCCTGAACTGAAGGAGACCCACTGCACATCTGTGGTCACACAGAGCCACCCTGGAGCTGACCCACCAGTGACAGGGTCTCACTTGATTAATCCTCCTCAAGCCAGAGACCTTGAGAGGTGGACCTGTCCACTCCTGGTTGACACAGTGTGACCCATGGCTTCTCCTGCACAAGCTCTGCCACCAGAACCACAGGCCAAAGAGCCTAATGTCTGATCACACTTGAGATTCTGCTCATGTGAGCATAGACCACGGTGTCTGGCTGATCCTGGGGGACAGCAGCAGTGACTCTGGGAAGAGCAGCCTGGGTTCCACTTTCTCTGCCCCAGTCAGACGTCCCCAGAGGCAGAGAGGCCCAGAGACCAGGGAGGGCAGGACAGGAGCTTCACAGGTGGGCTGGGAGGGCTGCACAGTGTCCATGCACTTTGTTCCAGGATGAAGGAGAAGCCCAAATCCAGGTGCACTTCAGGGATGCTCCTGGCATCTGGGACGCTGTAGCTGCTGCAGACAGTGGGGACCTGCTGCCTGGGGCCACAGCACATGGGTCTGCAGAGCAGAGGGAAGAGGTGGACAAGCTGAGCCCTCCACATCTGTGGTCCCAGCTGAAGGACTTTCTTCATCTGCACCATCACAGACTAAGACTGAGAGGACAAGGGACCAGGAACCTGTGCTCCACCCTGCACTCACTGCTGCCCTGGTGGGGACGATGGCACAGCTGTGCTCACACCCTTATGTATCAGAGGGGAGTGGGAAGCTATAGGAAGACCCAGTGAGCTGACAGGGGCCCAGAATTCTGAAGATGGACTGTCATCCACCAGGACCTTCATGGTCCTTAGATGGACACTGCGTGCCACAAACCCACACCCTGTTCTTCATCCAAGAAGGGGCTCCAGAGACCCCACCAGCACTGTCCTGTACTGTCCATGAGCTGCTTCATGGAGCAGAGAAATTGAGGAGAGAAGCACAAGCCTGGACCTGGGCTATTCCTGTCACATCTTCCTGGACAGCTTGAACAATACATTTAATACTATGAGTTAATCTTTCATGAATAAAATGCCACCAACCATCTCTAACATGTTCAAGTTTGCTCTGAAAACAGATATCTCTAAGGCCTCCACCCAGAGCTCTATATAGTAGGAGGACATGCAAATAGGGCCTCCCTCTGTTCATGAAAACCAGCCCACCTGACCCTGCAGCTCTGCACAGGAGCCCACCCTGGACTCCCAGCTCAGCCCACTCAGTGATCAGGACTGAACACAGCTGCTCACCATGGAGTCTGTGCTCAGCTGGGTTTTCCTGGTGGCTGTTTTCAAAGGTGATGAACAGAGAACCAGAGATCCTGAGTGTGTGAGTGGACAGGAGTGAGAGAGAGAGTGGATGACTGACAGTGTCCTGACCAGGCTGCCTCTGTGTTTGCAGGTGTCCAGTGTGAGGTGCAGCTGGTGGAGTCTGGGGGAGGTCTAGTAGAGCCTGGGGGTTCCCAGCAACTCTCCTGTGCAACCTATGGATTCACTTTTAGTGACAAATGGATGAGCTGGGTTTGCCAGGCTCCTGGGAAGGGACTGGAGTGGGTTGGCCAAATTAACCCAAGTAGTGATAGCACCTACTTCCCAGACTCTATGAAGGGCCGATTCACCATCTCCAGAGACAACTCCAAGAACTCCTGCAAATCAGCAGTCTGAGAGTCGAGGACAAGGCCACTTATTACTGTGCTAGAGACACAGGGAGGGGATCTTAGTGTGAGCCCAGACACAAACCTCCCTGCAGGGTATGCAGGACCAGCAGGGGGCTCTCAGCACACAGGGAGCTCAGGGTCACCCAGAGCTGGTGCAGAAGGGGGTTAAGAGCTGGTTTCCATTCTTACTTATTTTGGGGGGGGGGGCTAACATAATGTGTACACCTTAAATTACTTATTATTTTGATAATGATGATGATGATGATGATGATGATTTAAATGCCCAGGAATATCTATGTTTTGGTTTTAACTGTTTTTGCTAGGTGTTTAAGATGAAATAGTCAAACTGACTTTTGTTTCTATCTATTGTTAACAGTCAGCTGAGTTTTATGGGAGTCATTTCTAAGAAAACTAGAGAGTAGTTCCTTAATTCTGCTAGTTCCATTTGTGCTAGGATGGGTCCAAGTCTTGCTCGACCATATGACTTCTCTTGGAAGCATCAGGGATGTCTTCCTTTTTCAATGAAACTCTTCTTTAGCAAATGCACTGATTGGCTTTCTGTTCTCCAGTGGTCTCATCAATTTCTCTGATCGGGAGGTATGTGGCCCAGAGTTGCAAAGCTCTTTAGAGAAGTTCCCTGTTCCTTGGATTCAAACTGACTCAGAGGGCAAGAGCCAAATATTAGCTTTCTTGGCCCTCTTAATTTAATTTTAATCTTTAAGTGTTGATCTTAAACATGTAGCAAATTATCCTCATCAGTCTTAAATTAAAAGCACTGGACTTTAATGTCCATACCTTTACATTATATACCTTTTTATTAATTGGGGTCTATATATCCTATCTGTCTTAGGTGATGGCTTACTATCTTAACTTAACCCAGGTTATGTTCTTAAAGTATCACCTCTGCAAAACACTAACAGGGAAACTTCAGATCATTTATAAGGAAATTATAAAATAAAATTAACAAGAGTAAAAACAAATTTAGTTCATGTAATAGTTACCTTGAATTTTGGCTGAATTATACATTATATTCTCTGTTTGAGATCCTAGTTATCTTGACAGAAAACAAAAAACAACTTTTGAACATAACTTTAAATGAACTAAAATCTGGCCTACTGCTTTTGTAGTCATTCTTATATGTAGTAAGATGAGACACAGAACCTATTCTCAGGTAAGGCAGGGCTCTTCATAAATCTTAAGTGTTCTAGTTTTTAAGCAGATCTTTGCTTTTTAAATATCACTTTATAAGGTTTACATAAACTGTTTGAAGACACATGAATATTAGCTAACAGCATATGATATCACATTTAAAACATGAATTAAAGAAAGGCTGAAAGTTTTTAACATTTTGTGGAAAAGTAGCAAAATACTTTGTGCATTACACTATTAATCTTTACATAGATTAGGCTCTCGTTAACTTAAAAAGACACTTAAATTGTTCCCCAATGTAAAAAGTAACATAAAAATGTTACATATTTATTGATAACAGGTAAATAAATCCTCAATATGTTTTTCTTTTAAGCTTAAAATTACCATACAACTTTAGAACACCAGCTTGATATAATGTTCTTTTAAATCTTCTACCTTACAGACTTGTGTACCTGTAAGATATGAGCACATTAATAGCATCACAATTACGTTGATGTTTTTATATTAACCAAATTTAGCTTTTAAAGAAATGACAGTTCAATGCTCTAAAATAATAGTTCTTATTTAACCAGTCATTTAACTTTTATGGTTACTTGCTCTAGGAAAAAAAAGAAATAAAACTTAATAAACACAATGTTATGTTTTAAGAAATCTTTGTCTTTTAACTTATGACTGGTTGTAAAAACAAACTTATACAGACCTTAGTAAATCAATCATATATCTAACAAAAGTACTCATAAATGAGTAATCCCATATCAAATTTACTTTACTTATTTTATCAAAATATTAGACAAGTGTATTGAACAATGTTAGCCATTTTTTCCTTGTTGAAGGAAAGTCCTAGAACAAAGGCATATTAGACATTTTATAGACATTAATATTTTATTAGTTTTTTAACACCTAGAAAAACTTGGAAGCTTAAATTAAAGACATTTATTTTTATCTGTTTACCCAATCTTAATTGAACCATTTAAATCACATGAATTAAAGATTTTGGGGTACATTTTTTAAAATTTTTTGAGCACTCCTTATATCTGTCAATTTTTATATCATACATATGATATATGAACATATGCACATATAGACATACAACACATAACACAAGTGTGAACATATAACACAATAGTAAAGGCCTTGTAGCTTTTTGCAGGTGAAATCTCCATTGCAATGTTTAAAAACTCCATAGTTAAATAAAAATAGAACTGATCAGAAAAACATTAACCTAAGCTTATAGGATCAAAATTATGAGCTCAAAAATACAAAATTTAAGAAAAAGCAAGAGTCTTAGAAAAAATGACCTACCAGTAATTAGTAAATACCACACAATTTACTTTTTGGTTTAGTCTAGTTTGAGTTCAAGTAAGACATTTTAAATTTTTTTTCAATGACAAACAGGATAAATCTTGCTCTAAAGTCTGCTCATAACTCAGGGAGTGTAAATCTTTTGGTAATAGGCTGTTTAGATAATTTTAAGAGGCCTAAAGCAAGAAGTGAGAACAGAAAATCTAGCATTTTTAGTCAAGGGGAAATTGACTTTTGTTCCCTTACAGGGAAGCAGAAGAAGCATAAAATATCATTTTTAGATATATTTACATTTAACCTATAGGTAGCCCATTTATCTAAGATCATTTCCAAGAAACAATTTGTTAATATTAATATATTATTGCCCATGTCTTAAAGGGCCAGAAACAGATACAAACAAAGACACAATGACAGACAGAAAGCAGCTCCAGAGTACTGCCAACAGACAGAAACCTTTAAAAAGACAGACTAGATAAAAGAATAATTCTTCCAGGTTTCCAACTCCCATTTAATTATGACTCTTACACCAGGAGGGAACCAGATGTTTTCACAGAGGGGCAACCAGAAATGTAAAATCAAGGGTCTTGGTGGCAACTTTACTGCATTTAGTGTCCCCTTTTTCTTTTATCTTTTTCAAGTAGACAGAGGTGACATAATACTTACAGTGCAGGGAAGGAAGGCAGGAGTTCCCTGAAGCAAAAGGAGCTTCAGCACCTGCTGGAGTCCCTCAGTCCCTCCTTTGACTTACAGGATTAGCTCCTCTGGTTCGGTTCCACCCCACACGCTCCATATCTCCTAACTTTTTAGTAGTCAGCTCTCAAAAAGTTCATCTTACATACTCGGCATGCATTTGTTTGGAGTGCTAGGCTTCCCCAAGAAGGGACCAGGGTGCTGTGGTTCTGGTCAATTAGTTGCTTGGCTACCGTGACCTGGGGGTAGAGACGTGGAATCAACACACAGACTCCAGGAGCTGGTGACAGAACTGGCTGGGGACCCACCTCAGGTCCTCCAGTAGCTCAGTTTATTTTTGGAATGCATACAATTGATATAGGGTTCGAGTGGGTGTGCCCATCAATCATACACAAGCAAGATAGTATCCGTAAGCCAATCATCTTATGCCTAATGTAACCACACTAGGAGGATGCTCTAAATATTGCCATCATCAGGAAGGGCCTTTGTCCCTAGGGGAGGGGGTTTCTATGTTAGAAGTTCCATTCCTGTAGCCCCTGGCTATCACTTTCCTGGCCTGGCAGCTTGGCAACACTAACCACAAGTGCTAAGGATGTGGTTTCACTGATGGCTCCCTAGAGCAGAGCATCCCATCCTGCAGGCCTTCCTATCAGGCCTGATTGAGTGCAGATTCTCCAAGCACTCCGGGCTGCTCATAGCTGCTAACTTCTAGCGGTAAACTGAAAGTTATCCCAACATTTCCTCCCGTTTTATTAAGTTTGTTGCTGAAGAGGAACCATGAAGAGAGAAGAAAAGAAGAGGGAAAGCATAGAAAAATTGGAAAGAACCAAGAAAGAGAAAAGGGGAAAGATGCAGACAAGGCCCATTCCTGTAGCTGCAGTTGTTTCCTGCTGTGCTGAGAGGGCAGCCGCTGCTGACTAGGTCTGTCTGTCACTGGGTCCCAATCTGAGCTGGGCATGGGGAGCAAAGCAGCCAGGGGGCAGGAGACCTCTCTCAGAAAGGGTGAAGACTTAGGCCTTTGCACAGGTGGGGGGTGAGGTTCTGGCCCCCACCTCTGTTGGCCCCAAGTTTTCTCCTGAGGGCCCCTCTGCAGCTGTGCCTGTCTTAGGTTGTCCCTCCCTTTAGGAATCTTACCCTCCGGGGCCAAACAGGGTGATGTGGAGTGTGCAAGGCATTTCCCTGAGAGGGGTCTCTGTCTCCTAGGTAGATAATGCCCCCGTGGCCTCCAAGCCAGCATTTACCTTAGGATCAAAAAATTCAGGTTTCTTCTCCATGGAAGGCCCAGCTCACAGCACTGGGCTGGTGAGGCTGCATTCAGGAAGGAAGGAGAGAGCCATAGACAGACAAACAGTGATATAGTGACAGAGCTGAGAGAGACAGATAGATGAGGAGGAGAGCAGTACTGACTCAGGGCATGATCTCTCATAGAAAACCGGCCCTTAGTTTGTACTACTTAGATCCTGTCCATAGCCACCATCCATACAGATACAGGGGAATCATTATTTTCCTTTTGACTTTCCTTATATGCATGAACTAACATAGCTTGTTTTGTTTCTACTTTGTTGAGCCTTTTTTGGAAACACCTTAAAATAACATACTCTAAAACAAGAAAAACTATACTAATGCCAGCGAAGACCAAATTAGCAAGGTCAATTAAAGTTGATTATTTATCCCATTGTTGCTGTAAGATTGAGGGGTTAAGAATTAGCTCTGCTCTGGTTTCATTTAGGCTAGGATCTGAGCATGTAGTGTCATAGTGAAATTTCTATAAGTCATATCTCAAGGTCCCTTAAGTCTATTTGCTAGTTCAAACCAAGCTTCTGTTACATTTCTTATTGAGACAGCAGTTTGAAAAACATACAGAAATTGAGGACTGCAGAGTATTCTAACATTCAATTGAAGCATATCAATTTTTTCATCAATAAGGTCGATCTTTTGTTGTAATGTTAAGATACTTCCTTGCAAGTGCAGGTTTAGTCACTCCTGGGGTCAGGGCTTTGGTGGACAGCTGCCCTACCTGATTAATGATTGCAGCATCTGCTGTGGACTGGGTCAGAGCTACACCAGTGGCAGTAGCTGCTGCGACTGCAATGAGGGAGGCAGCTATAACATCAGCAGTAATCCCAAAATCTCGCCTAACTCTGGGAAGGGAAATATCTTTTGTGAAGTGAACCTCTTGAATGGAGGAGTCATCCTCTGTTGGAAACCATAACATGGGAGGGGGGAGGTTCTCATTAGCACTACTGTGTTAACAGACGAATTCCAGCAATGATTAACTCACACTGGGAAGCATCACAATTAAGACAACCATTTTTGTGATTTTGAGTGGAAGTTACAAAGAAGAAAGTTGGCTTACACATACATGGTCTTTAGTAGCACATTTGCTGAGAGTTTTTCAAAAGAACCATTAAACCAAATGGCACCCATGGTGACAATAGGACTGATGTCTATACATTTGTAAGCACCACATAACAATTGTTTGCCTAATTGCAAAAAGTCTCCTGTCTTTTTCTTGTATTTTGAGCATTTACTATCCAATATGTATGATATTTAAATATTAATCTTTTTGTTTCTCTTAAAAATTCCATTCTCCGTCCACCTTTAGTATAGGGTCTGGACTAACTAATAAGCTCATCAGAAATTAAATAGGCTCTGGAAAGAGAGAGACAATCTCTCCAAGATATCGCTCTTAGAGGTATACCTTCATTGATATCTTTAAATTTTTTACATGGACATCTCTGCAGAAAGGGTTGGCGCCAATAACGTGAGTCTAGCATGAGGAGGCATGGTCATGTCATTAGACAGATCACTGCAGAAGGAGAGTGGCTGAACATCTATAATGCCTCCTATTTCTGGCTCCCAAAGAATATTATTGTGAAGGCAAATTGTAGACTGACACAATCTCTGTGCCCTAGACACATCCCTTAATATAGTAAAGACCTATGAATGATCAAGTGAGAGTGACATATTCCAAGTGTGCCTTGTTATTGGGTCAGATGTAACTGGGCATCACAAGGAAACATTAGTAGCAAAGAAGAAAGGCAATACAGTATCATCCAAACCAACAGATAAAGAATCCCGGGAGATGGAGCCCCCATCCACCAAGCATGTACTTGTGGACTGAATGACAAAATGTTGCACAATAGCATAAATGGGGTCCTTTTCTGAGTGATGCAAAAGAAGGGGAAAGTCCAATTAAAGTCCCAGCAACAGCATAAGTTGTTTCCAATCGGTTGGGTGTGGTCCTCCTGGTTGGGTGCAGAGGAGCGGCAAGAGAGGCAGTTGCAATTGTGGCTGGGAGGACCAGAAGCCTTATGATGATATTGATCCAGGGGGCTCCTGTTGTACTTATGAGTTTTGACCTTGGGATGCATTCTGCAAGATTTGAGAGAGAAGTATGTACAACATCCTGATCATGATTAATTGAGTGTGGATTGCTTTCATGGTTTTTTAATTGCAGTGGCATGAGTATTTTCCTAACTGAAGGGGTTTTGCCACTAGATGGTGCTAGAGGCTCTCTGTTAGAGGACAATTATCCCACAGACAGCTTTTCATGAGTGATATAGCTATCTGTAAAGAAGTTTTTCCTTCATGGGACATACGTTGAAATGTGTCCATTTTGCTTCAACAGACCAGCATAGGACCTTGAGTTATCAGGCCGTTAGGCAGAGGTCTTTCATCTTCTATACTTACCTATCTGTGAGTTGCAGGTTATAATTGCACACTTAAGCAAGAGGAGAGTACCAGAGCTCTGGTCTCCGGCAGGTGACATGGTCTGAGCTTGATCTGATAGGGCTTTGATATCACCCCAGGTTATCTTGTGAGCCCTCTGGTGGGGAGGTCCTGATGATATCTTCTTTTCCTTTTGGCTGGGTTTCTGAGGCCTGCCTGTTGGTGGCTGGTCTGACATTTCTTGCTGGTACCCAAATGGGGTGAGAGGCATCCTCTGGAAAAACACAGGTGAAGCCTCTACCCTGGGTAATCAAAGGATGGCCCTTCCATGAATTAGTGAGTGGATCTTTCCACCGTACCAGGGGGACTGGAGTCAGAGAGGGAAAGGATCTCCAGTACTTGTATGCAGGGACTATCTCATTTCAGTCAAAGGTAAGAAAATTGAGGGCAAAGAGAGCATGTGTCAATGCAAGGTGAGATCTAGTCATGTATGAGCATTTTTTTCTTTCTGCAATGTTTCCTTTAGTGTCTGGTTAGTCCTTTCCACTATACCTTCCCCTTTTGGGTTATAAGGAATGCCTGCTGTGTGAGAAATCTTCCAGGACACCAGGAAATCTTGGAACTCCTGTGAGGTATAAGCTGTTCCATTGTCTGTTCTTAGAGACCAAGGCACCCCCAAGCATTAACATTGCTGCTTTCATTGTCTTTATGGCATTTGAAGCTGTGTACATTTGGAGTAAGTGTCCACTATAACATGGACATACTTGAGCTTACCAGAGGAGGGAATGTGAGTGACATCCATTTGCCAAAGTTTATTAGGGGACAGGCCTCGGGGGTTTACTCCTTGTGGTTGCAGAGGTCCAAGTGGCACCAGAGGGGCACAATTCTTGCAAGCCTGGACTAGATGCTTGCATTGTGTCACAGTAAGGTCCAGAAACAAGGCTTTCAAGTTTTTTGCAGACAGGTGAAACATAGGGTGAAGGATGCAAGCTTGCTCCAGCAAGTCCAACAACACAGTACAGCAGGAAATAAATGTGTTCATTTCCTGCAGTACAGCGTCATTAGACCCCTTGCAGATGAGTTTGTCCAACTGAGATTTGCCTGTAGCAATGAATCCAGGCAATCCAGTATGGGATCTCACATGTGAGATGAACCATGAATGTTTCCTGTTTCCTGTAAGATCCTTAAGGGTCTGGAGAGCTTGATCAATGGGCTTACCTGTGGGTCTAAAAATTGCACAGGGAATGGCTTTTGCCACCTGGACAGAGTACTTACTATCTGAAAAAATGTTGACAGTGTCTGCACTCATAATGAGTGCCTGTATTATTGCCCTAAGTTCTCCCGTTGCAATGAGCCTGAGTGGCACTCCACATGGGAGATGTCCTGTTTATAGGGAATTTTCAGAATAACACCAAAGGTGTGTTTGTTTGTATTGTTAAATGCACATGGTGGTAAAGGTATGGGCTGAGATGCAGGGAATGCATGCTTAGGAGTTGTAATCTCCAGCATTTTCAGTATTTGGAGCAACTTATCAGGGGGGAGGTGATTATCAATTTGTCCAGGGAAGTCAGACAGTAAAGTCTGAAACAGAGTATTATTCTGTAGGAGTGTTGAGACCTCCGTGTGTATTAATGGTAACACCAAGGTGTCTGTCTCTGTGTGAAAACTCTTGTTACAGTAATATCTTACTTTTAGCCCCACAAGGCTTATGCTTTCTAGCCTACCTGTGATTTTATGACATTCACCCCAGGCCAGATGCACACAATATAGAGGTCCTTGATCTTGCCATATGATGCCAAGTGGTGCTCCAGAAGTTATTAGTATTATTTCTAACAGGGGTTTTGACTGGTTATATATGTGGGTCTCTAACCTCAAGAGACTGTCATTGATCATTTGAACAGTTGTCTCTGATTGAGGAGTGAGCCTATCTTGGATGAAGGATGCTTCCCTTTTTTAAGCATTAGTGTATCCAGAGGCAAACAAAGAAAAGGCTTGAACCAATTGATTTGACCACATAACTGTTGCAACTCATTAAGTGAGTATTCAGGACTAATAGTCAAATTAGGTCTAAGGGGTTGTATTCTTGCAGCAATTCTGTAGCCCCAAATCTCATATGTGGCAGAATGTTGCACTTTATCAGTGGCTATGTGAAGGCCCAAAGTGTCAAGGTTAGACATCAACTTCTTAAGGCAGACTTGCAATTTATCAGAATATGCACAAGCAAGAAATATGTCATTCATATAATGTATGACCAGGCAATGCTGTGTAAGAGGCCTGGTCGCATGAGAAACACTGAGCTGACACATTGGAGGGATATTTTTCATCCCTTGTGGGAGGACTGTCCAGTGATATCTCCAGGCAGGTATCATGGTGTTAGGTTTCCACACCGTAAATGCAAAAAAGGGTCTGTCCTGATGTGCTATGTGTATGGAAAGGAAGCAATCCTTGAGTTCTATGGCAACAATAAAATAGTTGCTTGAGATGCTGGCTGGATGAGGAATACCTGATAGAAATGAACCTATCCTTTTCATATGTTTATTTATTGGCCTTAAATCTTGAAGTAACATATTTTTCTCATTTTTTCTTGAGGATTACAAAGATTAGGCATGTTGTGAGGGCTGGTGGAGGGTTCAGTATGCCCAAGATCTAATTGCTCCTGAACTAAGTTCTCCCTGTTGCAGTGAGCCTGAGTGGTGCTCCCGCTTTAGAATTGTTAATTTGGGTTCTAGGATAGGCCACTGTCCCACCCAGATGTGATCTGTGGTGTCCCACTCAAGGGGGATGGGATCTTGCTTAGTGGTCAGCAGACCAGTGGCCCCTAGAATTGTGGGGGCACTGGTCTCCCCGACAGTCCTATTTTGTCATGTATCTTAATTTCATCATAAAGGGCTTTATCATCAGTAGTTATGACAGCATCCATTTCCTCCAATATATCTCGTCCCCATAAAGTGTTAGGGACTTCAGTAATCAAAGGATAAAAGGCAACTTTCTTTCCATCAGTGTCCTGCCAGATAACAGAGGAGACGACTCTCCTGGTGGTTTGTAACCCACCAACATCCTGAATTTGGGGACCCAGTACTGTCTTCCACTTCGTCATCTTGGATGCTGAGTTGAAATATATTATAGAAACATCAGCCCCTGTGTTCACTATGCCCTTAACAGTGACGTCATCAAGCATAAGAGTCATTCTGGGCTTGATGTCCAAAATGCCAGTGTCCAATGGATTTGAGGATGTTTCTTCCCTCTTACTGGCAGGGCTGAGAGTTGTCCTGATGGGAGTTTAAAGTCCTGAATATGCAATCTCTTGCCCAATAATAGCCCTTCTTACATCTAGGACAAAGAGTCTTGGATGTGGGGGGTCTGGGGGACTATCATTCCTGGGACAGAATCTTCTGATGTGACCTGGTTGATTGCAGCCCTAGCCAATGGGATCAGGTCTTTGTTAACTGATAGTTTGTTAGTGGAAGCCATTAATGCCTGAATGGGCCCTGAAAAGGGGGATATTTCCTTTGTAGCAGAGATCCATTTTGAAAGGGATTCTCTGCTTACTGGGGCAATTGCAGCCCTAGTTCCTGGAGTTGCTCCTTCCCATGCCAATTGTGTAACTAATGAGCCTTGAGTAGGGCCAGGTTGAATGAGCTTCCTGAGTGCCTGGATTACTCTAGAGAAGAAGTCAGGAAACCATTCATGTGGGCTTTGGATCATATTTCTGAACAATTCCTCATATTTACATATATATATATATATATATATATATATATATATATAGAGAGAGAGAGAGAGAGAGAGAGAGAGAGCTCTTAGAGCAATGTCTTTGACTTGACAAGATGCCTAATATAGGGGCCCAAGATGCTGACATGGAGGACCCTAAGACAAACAAAAGATGTGATATGTGATTAGGGTCCAATGTGTTGTACTTAGTGGGGGACTTCCTTGACTTGTTAGATCAAGGCTGTAGGCCCACACGGTGTCTCTGGAGCAAAGATCCATTTAACATAGAAAACCAAGTTTCCGAATTCTGGGAGGACCAGTCCCTTATGGGAATTCACCAGGTGAACCAGGGGGAAGAAGGGGATATAAGGTGACACCAAACTTCTGGTAGTGTGTGTTTAGGCTCAACTTGGGGTACCAATGATATGACAGGGACAAGGAAAGGGGGTAAGAGAGTCAACACAGAGACTCTGGGAGCTGGTGAGAGAACTGGCTGGAGACCCACCTCAGGTCATCGTCCAGTAGCTCAGTTTATTTTTGGAATGCATTTAATTGGTATAGGGTTCGAGTGGACATGCCCATCAATCGTACAGAAGCAAGATAGTATCCATAAGTCAATCATCTTATGCCTAATGTAACCACACTAGGAGGATGCTCTAAATATTGCTATCATCAGGAAGGGTCTCTGTCCCTAGGAGTGGGGGTTTCTAAGTTAGGAGTTCCATTCCTGAAGCTCCTGGCTATCAGATTCCAGCCTGGCAACATGGCAATGCTAACCACAGTGCTAAGGATGTGGTTTCACTGACGGCTGCCTAGAGCAGAGCATCCCATCCTGCAGGCCTTCCTATCAGGCCTGAATGAGTGCAGATTCTTCAAGCACTCTGAGCTGCTCATAGCCTCTAGCTACTAGTTGTAAATTGAAATTATTTTAACACTGGCGGCTCCTTTAGAATTCCTCTAGGTGTGTCAAAATTTGTAACTGAAAGTTTTGTTCCTGACCTTAAAGTCAATTAATGTCAATTTAATAAGGAGGACAGGGTTTTGAGAAAAAGAAAAAGGGAGGTTTATTGCTTTGCTAACAAAGGAGAAGCACAGGGGACTCTGCCCCAAAGGTTGAGACTCTCTTGATCTGGAGGGACAAGGGGTTTTAAAGGACTTTCACTTGTTAATTTGGGAGATATTCAGTTCTTAGATCCTCAGGAGGCATTTCCCTCTGCAGTGGGTGTACTTAAGACAGTGAAATAGGGGAAGGGAAGAAAATATTGCATTCCTAATCCTGCTTAACAAAGGGGGGTAAAGTCTATCACAGTTCCTTAAAACGCATTTCAAAGGGATATCAGGCTTACTTGATTTATTACCCATTTTCATATCCAATTTTCTTAAGTTTTTACCACAGTAGTCATACATCAAAAGGCAGAACAATATATAGAACACAGAACAAAATACAAGAAAACAGAAACCTGGAGCCGAAACTGAAAAACTGAGGAGCAGTGCAACATCTTGCTAAAGCTCCCGGGGTAGGAGCATGTGTGTGCTCATTGGCACCTCACTACCCAGAGGAATTCCCTACAGAACAGTATAGAGGACAGAATGATATCTCATTACTGTCCCGGCCAGGAGTATATGTCTACCTAGCCGATCACAAGACATCTCTCTAAACCAAATACCAGATGTTATAAAGGTGCCACGTACATATGGAGGCCTTCTCCATCAGATGCTAATTGTTTTAGGGTGGCAGTACTCTGGGGACAGAAGGCTCACTCTGAGGCCTAGGGATGTCTCAAGGTGTGTACCCCCTAGAGTGGCTCTCCATCCCAAAGTCCTGGAGCGAAGGCCGGCTTTAGAATTTCTAGCAGTCTGGTCTTGTGGTCTGGTGTGGCAGGTTCATTTCACTGGGGCATCCAAAATATTAGACCAGAACACAAGGAAAAGACAACTGACTCCATTTAAAATCAAATTAAAGCAAGCTTATTTTTTCAACTGGCTAGGCTGCCTCTCCCAACAAAAACCAAGGGTAACAAGACAGCACTGCAGCTTTCCTGCAGCTCAGCTTTATAGCCCAGATAGTTACAAAAAGGGGGGTTACAGATAACAAAACTGAGACAAGCCTAACACAAAGGCTAGTTTACATTTTTCTGGCTCTGACATCAGAATTTATGAAGGTCATTAGAGCCTCAGAGAGGGTCATTATCTGGCCAGGGAAGGCCAAGATTTATGAGGCATCACTAAAGTTTCAGAGAGGGCTGGGATCT
Source organism: Callospermophilus lateralis (assembly GCF_048772815.1). Lineage (NCBI taxonomy): Eukaryota > Metazoa > Chordata > Mammalia > Rodentia > Sciuridae > Callospermophilus > Callospermophilus lateralis. Next base: position 625,144 of record NC_135307.1, read on the forward strand.
GGTAAGGAAAAGCCAGGCATGGGTGAGATCAAGGCACAGGCAGGCATTCCAAGCAAGTTCAGAATTTGCAATAATTTATAAAAAGCTGAAGTTAGCTTTTATGTCCTTGTGGTGAGATGGCTCCCAATTTTAATAGGGAATCAGATTGGATTTATCATCACCAGGACTCCTTGCTCACAGGAGAGCTCATCAGTGTTTCCAAACATTCATTGGTAAGTTTTCAGGGGCCTACTGTGTCCATCATCAGACTTTCCAGATCACTGGCAAATATGTCATAATGACCCCTCATAATCCTGTATTTCTGTGCATGGGTTACAATGTCTCCCTTTATATCTCCCTTTTTCTCTGATTTTATTTATTTGCATTTTCTGTCCTTTTTCCTTGAATAGTCTCACCAGAGATCTGTCCATTTCATTTATCTTTAACATTGAAATCTCTTTTCATTGGTATTCTGTAGACTCTGTTTCATTTATGTCCACTTTAGCTTTGCTTTTCCTTCCCTCCTGGTACCTGTAGCTTGGTTCCTTCTTGCCTTCTAGCTGGGTGAGCTGGGGCAGCTGTCTGTCCTGAGTCTCTGTCTCCTGAGCGGAGGCCCTGACCACTCTGACCTTCCCCAGGTGCTCTTTGCTCTTTCCTGCAGGTGTTTCTAGGCTGAGCTTCCACTTTGTCTGCTCCAAGCACTTTTACAGTTCTTGCTCTTTCCTCATTATGATTTGGGTGTTCCAGTTATGTGTACATCCCTACAGATGTGTACACTCCCCTCAGAGGTGCACACTCCTCTACAGAGGTGCACACTCCCCTAAAGAGGTGCAAACTGCGCTACAGAGGTGCACACTCTCCTTATGAAGTGCACACTGCCTACAGAAGTGCACACTCCTCTAGAGAGGTGCACACTCCCCTACTGAGGTGCACACTACCCTACTGAGGTGCACACTCCGCTACAGAGGGGCACACTACCCTACAGAGGTGCACACTTCCCTAGTGAGGTGCACACTCCCCTACAGAGGTGCACACTACCCTAGGAGGTACACACTGCCCCACAGAGGTGCACATTCCCCTACTGAGGTGCACAATTCCGTACTGAGGAGCATCATGTAGACTCCTCCTGGTGTTGAATACAATTCACAGTTTCCACCCCAAAAAAGTCCAAGACCTATCTGAGAAACCTGAAGGAAAGCCTTAAACCTGTTCATAAAATAGAGAAATATATGAATTAGAGTGGACTTTGGTGTATGTGAGCTGTCTGTCCCTAACAATGGGGCTCTGTGACACACACCCCACACCAAGGCCTCCAAAAGGTGGAGATGTCCCCTCCTCATGCAGCTGTGCATGGCTTGTGGATGGGGGTGGCCTGAGCAAGATCTCAGAGAGAAAGGGGCTTTTTTGGCAAAGACCCAGGAGGGAGGGTGGTCAGCCCTGCACTGATGGTGGGAGTTTCCAGTTGGCTCTACCCCTGGCATCAAGACCATGAAAACACACAGTGCCCAGGACCACTCTGACCTCATCTTGATGTGAGGTGACCCCAAGCCTGAGAAGCCCCAGGACACCTGGCTGCTTGGGGGAAGCAGCTTGGTGCCTGCCCAGGTTTCCAGCCACTGTGGCGGCATTGCAGGGTCACAGACAGGGACACCTCGGCTCTGTTCCTGCTCATGTCAGTGCCCAGCCTGACCTGAGAGTCAGTCTCAGTCTGGGTGAGGATGAGAAGTGGCAATTTGTATATCCCAGTTAGTCTTAGATACTCCTCCTTCATTCTAGAAGTTAAATTCTTTTTTGTTTTTCCAAAAGATGTTCATTGGTGGTTAAAACATTGATTTTTGTATACAAAATTTATAAGTCCCTCATTTAGTCTTTTATATTTTATATCAATGCAAGACATTTCTGCACCAATCAACAATACTTTTATATTTTTAATATTTTATTTGAGCAGTGTAATTATATATAATTATGTGGTTTACATTGGCATATCCAAAATTCAAAATGCATACACAAATTTTTTTAGGAGAGTCATTTCTTCCTGCCTGTGTTTTCTCTATGAAATTTCTCCAACTCTGTCTCTATGAAATTTTTCCAACTATTTACTTTCCCAATGGATTAGTTTCTGTCTCCTGTGTCTCAGTAAATCCTCTGGACTTGCTGTGGGGGCCTCATTCAGCTCCTTCCTGGCCCAGGTGAATCCTGGGATCACTTTCCATAAACACGACACCCCTCATTGCACACAGTCTGTATTTGATTGATTAAATCTGCTTAGATTTGGAAAGTGGGCACCAGGGATTGAATTCAGAGGGTCTTGCCCACATCACCCACTGTTCTGTACTTTATTTAGAAATAGGGATTTAATGAGGCTTTAGTGCCTCACTGTTGCTGAGGCAGGCTTTTAATTGTGATCCTCCTGCCTCAGCCTCCCGAGCCACTGGGAGTACAGGTGTACAACACTGCACCTGGCTTATGCTTGGTTTTATAAGTATAAAATTAGAACTTAGATACATAAACTAGATTTCGATATTTGACAGTTTAATACATTTTGAAGGATGTCAGTGAGAAAAGAGGTGTTATATGCTGTAGACTTTCTCATGTGAGGTTGTTTGATCATCCACATCACTACGAATGTCAGCATCTTTCCATCAGACAACAGCTGGCCATTCCAGCTGTATTTTCACACTTACACTGAAACCCAGCTCTAGTGAGGCAGAGGACAGCACCCTGACACAGGGGTGCCAGGTGCCATGATGGGTCCCAGGCTGTGCACACCCAGCTGTCCATCACCTGTCCCTCCTGGGTGTGGGGAGCCACCAGCTGCTCTGCCCCAGTCACTGTGAAGCACAGCCTGGCTGTGGGCACAGGTGCCCTGTGAGCTGCAGAGCCCCAGGACAAGGCCCTCTCTGCACGTGGCCCTCACCACCCCCCTCACCCTCCCCCTCCCTGCACCTTCCCATCTCCAGGGGCCACTGTCCTCTCTCTTTCCAGGACCTGATGCAGTAGCCTCCCCACATGAGGGATGGTGTGGTGAGGGTCTCCCTCTGCCTGACTCATTTCAGCTAGGTCCATGTGCTCCATGGCCATGCCCAGGGCCAGCAGGCAGGATGCCATTCTTGTTGACTAACTTTATTCTTCCCCTGTGGACAGCACACTTTCCACATCTCCTTTAAAGGACTATGTAGTGGTCATGAAAAGATCCTCAACACTCATGGAACTTTAGTTAAAAATGGGCCTCATGAGCTCCACATCATATCTGATGTGGACACTGAACATAGGTCCTGTCCCCAAGCCTCAGGCTGTCCAGTGCCATGTCTCTGCTGACCTTAGGTCACACTGCACATGGTGGGCTCCCTGACTGCTGCTCTCCACACTGGCCCTGCATCTGGCAGACCAACACTGCTAGGCCTTAAAGGTCATGCTCCCAGGCTCCATTAGCATGGCATATGGGGACTGTAGGGACCACATCTACAAAGCTCTGCCTGAACCGAGGCCTACCCAGGGCATCCCTGGAAGGCAGGTGGAGATGAACCACCTCCACACTCTGGCACCCTGGGTGCTGCCAGGTTGGCTCCTTGGTGACTATTCCAGCTCCCAGATCAGAGTTGGCACAGACCAACCATTTCCCCAGTCCCAGGGCTGTGTCCACCTCTTTAGATGCTCACTATGATCACCTCAGGTCCAGAACCAGTGTGGCTGAGTCCAGTCTGTGCTGCTCTGAGCAGCTCCTGAGGCTGAGGGTTCACAAGGAGAGAGCTGTGCTGCAGCAGGTTCTGGAGACCAGGGTGCAAATACCCAGGTGCTGCTCCCGACCAGGGTCCTGAGGCTGCAGCACCACATGGCAGGAGGCAGGAGGCAGAGAGAGGCAGATGGGGCTGGACCGCTGAGTGGTGCTGGGGTCCCATTGGGGCTCAGAGTGCCAGGAAGGCTCTACCAGCCCTAGGGGGAATCCAGGTGGCCAGGACCAGGGTGTCAGCTGACCTCTACATTCTCAACCATGTGGACATGTGAAGAGTGACAGGGCCGCAGTACTGAGGGCATGTGGCTGTGCCTGGAGGATTCCAAGACACTTGATCCACACAGAGAGTCCCTGCTTTCCCTGGGTCTTTGGGCACAGGAGGAGGACGGGAGGTCTGGACCACAGATGACAGATTAGACAGAGAAAGCCCATGGGGACACTGGCTGGTCCTTCTCCAAGGACCCTCAAAAGAGGGGGATACACAGGAAACCCTGTGGACTCAGCTCATTCCAAGTGAAAGTGAGGAGACCCTGGGTTTCTCCCTGCCCACACTTGTGCCCTGTGCCCACCACAGATGGCAGCAGCATGTGCACCTGAGGGCTCTGGGCCAACTGGATGCTCCTGAGCTGAAGGAGGCCCTCACAGGGAGGCACAGCCTTCCCCCTGCAGGGAGCCTCTGAGGCCCTCAGCTGGACGCCTCCCTGGAGAGCAGGTGGCAGCAGAGGGGAGAAGACACACAGCACATTTCCAATGCAGGACGGTTCCGAGGACCTCACCAGTGTGTGCACCTGGGGGCTGGAGGAGGGTCAGGGCAGCAGTCATGTCCAGGGTGAGAGCAAAGACCAGGTAACCAGTCACTCTTGCCACACATGAGCTGTTGGACAGTGAACCAGCACTCAGGCTTCTGTGTGATTTTACGTCTGCACCAGGGAGTTAGCACAGACACCTCCACCATATGATTATGTGTTTATATTAAATAAACTAAATAGTGGACTCTAAAATCAAACTAGAAGAAATTCTTCCCTCCTGAATGCTCCTCTATCCACCATGCTGTCCATGAAACTCCCATCTGCTCTCAGTGCTGCTCTACCTGGGCCTCCACCCAGAGCTGCTATATAGCAGGAGGACATGCAAATAGGGCCTCCCTCTGCCCATGAAAACCAGCCCACCTGACCCTGCAGCTCTGCACAGGAGCCCAGCCCTGGACTCCCAGCTCAGCCCACTCAGTGACCAGGACTGAACACAGCTGCTCACCATGGAGAGTGTGCTCAGCTGGGTTTTCCTGGTGGCTGTTTTCAAAGGTAATGAATGGAGAACCAGAGGTCCTGAGTGTGTGAGGGACAGGAGTGAGAGGGAGAGTGGGTGAGTGAGTGTCCTGACCAGGCTGCCTCTGTGTTTGCAGGTGTCCAGTGTGAGGTGCAGCTGGTGGAGTCTGGGGGAGGCCTGGTGCAGCCTGGGGGTTCCCTGCGACTCACCTGTGTAGCGTCTGGATTCACCTTCAGTGACTACTACATGGACTGGGTCCGCCAGGCTCCAGGGAAGGGGCTGGAGTGGGTTGGTCGTATAAGAACCAAAGCTAATAGTTACAGCACAGTATACGCTCCAACTGTAAAAGACCGATTCACCATCTCCAGAGAGGATGCCAAGAACACATTGTACCTGCAAATGAGCAGTCTGAGAGCAGAGGACACGGCCACCTATTACTGTGCCAGAGACACTGTGAGGGGACCTCAGTGTGAGCCCAGACACAAACCTCCTGCAGGGCACCCAGGGCCAGCAGGGGGCGCTCAGCACACAGGAGCTCAGGGTCAGCCAGGAGCAGGTGCAGAGGAGGTGATGGCAGATTTCCTTCCTCTGGGGGCCTCTCCTCTCCATGTACCAGCTTTCTAGGAGAGCTCTCTGGACATAATTTTCTTACTAATCTCTTATGTCTCTGAAGAGAACAATTTGGGTTTTTAATTTATACTTTCTTATTTCATTGTTGCACCATAATTATAAATAATACTGCATTTCAGTTGGACACAGCTACACAATCATGGGATATAATTTGTCCACTTCTGTCCCCTGCCATCTCCCTTGCCCTCCCTCCTCTCTACCCCTCCCTCCTGACCCTTTTTCCCTTTCTTTTCTCGACATGTCTTTTCTATAATTTGGTTCATTAGTGGCTCTTACAGCACATAAAGGGGACACCCACTGTGCCATCCTCACACAGGACACAGGAGTGCTTCCTCAGTGTCATTCCACTGCTTGTCCCATTTCTGTTCCCCTACCTCACCCTTGATCCCCTTCCTCTCCTCCTGCTCCCTCTTCTGTTTCCAGGGGACTCCTTCCAGAACTTTCCCTTTTTGTGATCTGCAATTCGCATTTGAGATTAAACACTTGACATTTCTCCCTCTGAATCTGGCTTAATAAAGTTGATATTCTCCAGTTCCATCCATTGACCAGGAAAAGGCATATTTCCACTCTTCCCTGTGGCTGAGTGAAACACTGTTCTGTATATACATCACCTTCCCTTTATCCACTCATCTGTTGATGGACATCTGGGAAAGTTATATAATATGGCTGTTTTCAGGCCCACTGGTGTAAACACTGATGTGGCTAGATAGCTGTGCTGTGCTGATTTGGGGTTTTTTGGATAAATACTGAGGAGTGGTAGCTCGGTCATATCATGGCTCCATTCCTGGTCTTCATGAAATGTCCATTCTGCTTTCAGGAATGGCAGCAATAAATTGAAGTCTCAGCAATAACACATCCGTACACCTCTTTCCCACATCTTTGCTGACAATTTTTATTATTTTTATTTTTGATGATCCCCTTCTGATTGGACTGAGATGAATTCTCAATGCAGTTTCAATTTGCAATTCCTGATTTCTAGGACTATTGAGAATGTTTTCCTATATTTGTTGGCCACTTAGATTTCCTCTCTTGAGGAATGTCCCTTTGGGTCTTTCCCATTTATTTATTGGGTTATTTGGTCTGGTCATTAAGTGTTTGGGGTTCTCTATATATTCTTTTTATTTGTGCCCTATCTGGGGAGCAGGTGACAATGAGGTCCCAAGGCTCTCTCCTCACACTGTGGCTGGATCCCATTGCTGTGCTGAAGGCTTTAACTTGATACTGTCCCACTTACTAATTCCTGGTATTGACCCTTGCACTTTAGTGACCTGGTTGAGGAAGTCGGTGTCTGTGTCAGTACAGAGGAGGTTGGTGCAATACTTGATTCTAGTCCTTGCAGAGTGTCCAGTCTAATTCTTCAATTTCTGATCAACTTTGAGTTGACTTTTGTAGGGTGAAAGATAGTGATCTATTGCATCCTTTTCAATTTGGATATTCAGTTTCCTAAGCCCTATAGGTTGAAAACACTGTCATGTCTCCAACAGGATTTCGGAAACTCTGTCAGGTGCCAAATAACTGCACTTATGTAGGCTTGTCTCTGTACCTTCTATTCCGTTGGTCTTCACGTCTGCTTTGGGGTCAGTGCCTGCTGGTTTTGTTACTGCAGCTCTGTCAAATCATTTGAGGTCAGATATTTTCACAACTTCAGGTTCAGTCTTCCTGCTTAGAATTACTTTGGCTATTTCTTTTAAATTTCTCCACACAAATATCAGGGTTCTTTCTTTTCTGGTTGTTTGAAGAATGTCTTTGGTATTTGTTGGAGATTTCATTGAATCTCTGTGACATTTTTGGTAGTTTGGCCATTTGATAATAATCATTCTGACAATAGCAGAAACGGGCAGTTCTTTCCATCTCTAAGGTCTTCAGTTTTTACCTGCGTTGTTACTCACTGTTTCCATTGTAGAGATTTTTCACCTCCTTGATTGATTTCTTTCCAACTACTTTTTAAGTTATTTAGAATGGGAACAATTTCCTAATTTCTTTCTCAGCAGACCTGTTTTAGAAGTATTTGAAAGAGGTTTATTTATGTATGCATGATGTATTTACCTACATTGCTAAAGTTTTTTTTTTTTTTTATCAAATCTAGAAGTTTCTGATTAAGATATTGGTCCTTCTAGACATTGGATCACACCATCTGCAAGCAGCATATTCAGACTCCTGTCTTTCCTCTGTAACACTTTAATTTCCTCCTCTGGCCTGATTGCTCTGACTGGAGATTGTAGGGACTGTGTACACAATGCACATTATCAAAGAAAAAAAGAGGTGGTTCCTATAAAACATAAAGAAGATGGAGAAGCCCTTGACACACTATAGAAAATAAAATACAGAAGCTCAAAATTAACAAAGTTAGATGCAACAGAAGATATGCCTACAGGCTCTTCTGAAATCCAGAAAATTATTGTAAACTGTTTTTTAAAAATATCTTCCAATAGCTGGGATTGTGGCTCAGAGGTAGCACTCTCCCCTGGCACGCATGAGGCACTGGGTTCGATCCTCAGAACCACATAAAAAATAAAATAAAGATATGTGTCCACCTATAACTAAAAAAATATAGAAATAATCCTTCAGTAAACTATAAAAACTTGCAGATATTTTAAAAAATCTAAACATAATGAAACTTGTTGAAATTGAAGCAAAAGAATGTAAAAATTTAAATAGAAAAATTTCAAACAATGAAGTTGAAAAGCCATTAAAGACTTTCCAAACCTTATCCCCAGGGGATAAAATCTGACCAGTCCCTCCATCCCCATGTAGACCCTGTCCCCAGTGGATGATATCTGACATGATACTATCCCATGTTGACCAGGTCCTCAGGGGACAACATTGGAACTGTTACCCCACCCCCATACTTACTCCATCCCCAGTGGATAATATCTAAACTGTCATTACATCCACATGCTCATCCTGCCCACAGGGGATGATATCTGTCTCTTACCCGATCCCAACACTGGCCTGTCCACAGGGATAATATCAGACATGTCACCACATCCCCATGCTCTCTCTGTCCCCAGTGGACAACATGTGACCTGTTATTCCATCCTAATACTGTCCCTGTCCCTGTGGATAATATCAGACCTGTTACTCCATTCTGATGGTTGACTGTCCCCAGTGGATAATATCAGAACAGTTACTCCATCCCATGGGGGTCAGTCCACAGTAGGTAATATCTGACCGCTGCCCAGTGGATATTGTCAGAGATATTACTCCATCCCCACTCTTACTACATTACCTAGGGTGTGTCTCCTTGGTCCTGGCCACAGGCAATGCTTTTCCTCCAGTACCAAATTTCAGGACTTGGTGATGTTCTCATGCAGACTCAGATGTTCACCTCACAGGGCTCTATGGCTGGGCACAGTGTGCATGGCACTGACCACTGTTCATCAGAGACCATCACCTGCCACAGGACCTTGTCACCTGACCTGTAGGGACCCCGGGGCCCTGGGAGTTCCAGCCCATGCCACAGGCCCTCACCTGGGCCTCACACTTACTCTGGTGACAGGACCTGAACTGGCGCTGGCTCTACAGACAGGCCCAGGTGAGAAGCTCCACAACATAGAGACAGAAGGTCCTCTGCTCAGCAGTGCTCTCCTGAGGGACCTGGGCCCAGCTGGACCCCAGGGGAAGCTCACTGAGGGGGTCTGACATGGGCCACCACCTGGAGTGTGTCCTTCAGGCTCAGCCTCTTCTCCTAACCTAGTACCTAAAACTCTGTCCTCAGCTTTGCATCCCTGAAGCAGGTGCCTGAGACCATCAGCACATAAACAGGATCTTTATTGTGGATGAAGACATTAAAGCTCCAGTCCATGCTCAGCTGAGTCCTCTGCATTTACACCTTTCCTGGATGTGCCAGGGGCAATGCAGAGAGCTCCCTGTGGGAAAATTACTCTCCATGTGGCTAGGAATCAAAGGGAGGGAGGAAGAGAGGGGGTCTGCCAATCCCCTTGTGTGGAATGTCCTAGTGACTGACATAAATTCCCCTAGTCCATATGTCCTAAGGGATCCCCCACTGCCCAAGGAGCTCAGAACATCCTTAGCACACGGAATTTTGGGGGGACAATGATGCACAATAATCATTCTATCCCTGGACACAAAGCTTTCACGTCCATCTCGTAATGCAGAACACATTCAGTCCTCATTCTTGAGACCCTAAAGGCAAAAATACTTCAGCTGAGCTCCGAAATCCAGTGCAAAAATCCAGAAGATTCAGGGAAAAGTTGATTCTGTGCCAGAAAATCAAAGAGGGGTCACACACTCCTAAGCTCTATGGCAGGAGTGAATATTCCCATTTCAAAAGGAAAAGACAGAGATATTGAAGGGGACTGAAGCCCAGCAGGACTGACATTAAACCCACTGCTCCAATTCTGTCCTCAAGGTCACCGTAGGGGGAGAAGAGTGAGTACCCTGGGCAGCCCCAGCACACAGTCCAGCTGGACATAGTCCTCAAATCTCACTCTCAGTGAGCTTGGCCTGCAGCTTCCTGGGCAAGTGCTGCTCACTGCTGCCTTCTCTGCTCCTAAGGTCTCCTCAGCAGCCCTGGCCTCATCTCACAGCCCCATACATCACCTGCCAGGGCTGCCAGCAGGGACTCTGACCCCTGACCCGCATCTGACCTCCTAGCCCTTCCTTTCAAGTATCCATGTAAGCCTCCCTGACCCTGGAGCTCTCACAGTCTGCCACCTGCAAAGCCAGCATGGTGTGGCTGAGGACAAGGTCACCCTCAGCAGGGAGCAGGTCCTGGCCTCCCTTGAACCAGGGCTGGGAACCTCTGAGCCCCTTGCTGGCTGAACAGGGAAACCATGCCCTGGGCAGTCCTGGGTCAGGAGCCCAGAGCTCTCTCCCACAGGCCCTGCCCTGGAGGGTCTTTCAGATCTTCCTCTCTGCCTCTGAGCTGGGGAAGCTGGGCCTTGTTGAACCCTGGGGTCCTGAAACCACCCTCCATCCTCTGGGTGCAAAGCCCTGGGCTGACTGAACACAGCTGCTCACCATGGAGACTGTGCTCAGCTGGGTTTTCCTGGTGGCTGTTTTCAAAGGTAATGAATGGAGAACCAGAGATCCTGAGTGTGTGAGTGGACAGGAGTGAGAGGGAGAGTGGGTGAGTGACAGTGTCCTGACCAGGCTGCCTCTGTGTTTGCAGGTGTCCAGTAAAGTGCAGCTGGTGCTCACTGTGCGTCCATGTGCCTGTCCTGGGTGGCTGAGGAAGCCGAGGGTGTTTCTCACTATTTCCTGGCCATTTGTGATCTCCTGTGGAGAAGAGTCTGTGGAGACCATTTGCTGACTGACTGATGGGGTGAGTTTCTTTGTGTGGGTTTTCTGGTCTCTGTGTTCTGGGTGTCAGCTGTCCTGCAGAAGTCCAGCTGCCACAGACCTTCCCCACCCTGCTGGCTCCCTTCTCCCTCCCTCCCTCCTGGGCTCTGCAGACCCTTCCCACTCCGAGGCCCTCCCATTAGCTGACCCTTCTTCTGGACCTTCACCTTCACGGTCTTATTCAGGAAGGCTGTTTCTGCATTTGTGCTTTGGGGTATGGACCGTGTTTCTTCTGCCTTTCACAGAATTTCTGGTGCAATTGCCACAACTTTGGTCCACTTGCAGTGACTGGGCAGCGTGAGGGAAGGGTCTAGCTTCCTTCTCCTTCCTGAGCATGTCCATGTCCTTGGGTACAGAGGCTGGTGATCCCAGAGCATGTCCCTGGCACCTCTGTTAGTGTCACATGGCCGTGTCTGTGCAGGACGGCCTCTGTGCCTTCTATGCAGTCCCAGGGGCCTTCCCGTCTGCCTTGGTGCCAGTGCCGTGCCCCTCTGTCCCTACAGCTCAGTGGTGCAGCCCTCAGTGGGGCATTGGGATGCCACAGCCTTGCTCCTTCTGCTCAGTTCCCTTCATGCCATGGAATTTGAATTGCGTTCTCAATACCCTCCTGGGTAGAAGGTTTTCAGTGCACAAAATTAAAACTCAATGATCCTTGTTGACTTTATGTCCTCTGATTTCTGAAATTTCTTGTTACATTTTAAAAATATTCCTTTTTTAACGTTTAGAGCATTACATTTGTGCCACGTGGAGCTCATTTTGACGATTGCTTCTCTCTCACTGTGCCCTGCCCTTCAGCTCCAACCTGCCAGTGATACCGCTGTTGACCGGTGACGAGTTCTTGCTTCCCCAATGTTGAAGAATAACACCAGAAAGCACATGCTGAGGCAAGGTCAGAGTAGAAATTAGAAGTTTATTAAAAGACAGCAGAAAAGACTTCTCCCGGAGGAAGAAGGGGACCCAAGAGGTGGGAATCCGTGGAAGGGCTGTTCTTTCCCCTTTTTATAGTTCTTTCAGTGATTGAATGTAGGTTGGAGGCCTACAGGTGGGCTTAATTATCACCTTTTGGGATGGGCTATCTCCAAGTCTGTTGGGGCTGTTTCCTGGGCTCCATTAACATTTCTTTGAGGTGGACTTTGGCCTAGGGCCTTTTCAGGACTTCATTAACATTCCATGAGTTGTCCTGCGTTTTCCCTGAGTCATTCCCAGCATGGCCTCCATTTTAGATTTCACTCGATATTAGACCCGATTTACCTGACTACACTGACTACCTAACTTTAAATCTGGCTTCATTCCCCCCTCTAATTTGGGAACTCCTTACTGCTGTAAGGAAGGGAGGCGAAGAAAATCTTTCTGGCTTCTTCAGGCTGAAAAGGGACGGTGTGGGGCAAGCAGTTTGGAGTCCCCCTTTAAAAATCGGGTCTATCGAGTGATCCATGTAGAAGTCTGATTGAGAAGTAATAGACTGGAGGGCCATTTGAGTGATGGGTGGTCTATGGGTGGTCTATAAGAGAAACAAGAATTCATTAGTACTGGAACCAGATTGATGCAGCAATAAATGCCACAGCACAGGAATATGCCAATGAGTATGATCCCAAAGACAAAGACTAACAATGTTTTCCACCAGGAAGTACCAAGAACCAGGAGCTAAGATATTGTTTCCATGACAAAGTTGCTGAGGACATGGCTTCTATCTGAGCATGTAAATCTTTAAGGATATTTGTCACATTGCCAGAATTGTCAGGGATGTAAACACAACATTTACCTTTTAGGGTTACAGATGTCCTTTTCCTTAAGATACAGTTTAATAACTTAATGTCATCTGACTTGCAAAATCCTTTTACTAGTATGACCTCTGTGTCTAATAGAGAAATCTTTAATTCTGTAACTTAGGGCTGGATAACCATACTAGCAAACACCATGCCCACCTGGGTAGGTTAGAAATAAAAGCCTTAAACTAAAAACTACTCTGGCAGTTCCATTTGATAGTTATCAGGCATTCCTGTCTGAGAATCTCTTTTGAAGCCTCCAGTTTACTTATTTATGGAAGTTACTACTATTTTATTTAAAATGCCCAGGAATAGCTGTGTTTTGGCTTTGACTGTCTTTGCTAAGTGTTTAAGATGAAGCAAGTCAAACTGACTTTTGTTTCTATCTATTGTTAACAGTCAGCTGAGTTTCCCTGGGAGTCCTCGGGAACTTTACAGCAGCTTCTCAGATCTGCTAGTGCCATTTGCGCTAGGATGGGTCCAGGCCTTGCTTGACCATGTGGCTTCCCTCAGAAGCATCAGGCATGTCTCCCTTTTCTGATGACCCTCCTCTTCACAGCAAATGCACTGATTGGCTTTCCATCCTCTACTGGTCTCATTAATCTCCCTGATCGGGAAGTTATGTGGCCCAGAGTTGCAAAGCTCTTTGGAAAAGTCCCCTGTTCCCTGACTCAGACTGACTCAGAGGGCAAGAGCCAAATTTTTAATTTTAAAACTTAATCTTAAACATCCAGCAAATAAGTTTTAACAGCCTTATATTAAGAGCACTGGGCTTTAATGTCTATCTCTCTATCCTGTAGGTGATAACTCCTTATCTTACATTAACCCAGGTTGTGAGTTCTTAAATCAGTACCTCTGCAAAACATTAACAGGCAATCTTTAAGCCATTTTGAAAACTACAAGATAAAATTATCAAGAGTAAAAACATATTTATTTCATATAATAGCTACCTTTAATTTTGACAGAGTTATACATTATATCCCCTGTTTGAGATCCTAGTAATCATGACAAAAACTAACCTTTGGACAACACAACTTTAAATGTACTGAAATCTAGCCTACTTCTTTCATAGTCACTTTCACATGCAGTGAGATGGGACATAGAGCCTTATCTCAAGTAAGGTGGGGCTCTTCATAGATCTTAAATACTATAGCTCTGAAGCTGATCTTTGCTTTTTAGACATCATTTTATAAAGCCTACATAAATTGTTGTGAACTTGAGCAAACACAACATAATATCACATCTAAAACATGAATTAAAGAAAGGCTGAAAGCTTTTAACCTTTTGTAGAAAAGTAGTGAAGTACTTTTGTGTTTTACAATAAAACCTTTACACAGATTAAGCCCTCATTAACTTTAAAATACACTTAAGTTGTATCAGTGTAAAAAGGTAACATAGAACTGTACATCTTATTGATAACAAGTCCAGAAATAGAACACAAATGATATAAATAAATCTCCAACATGTTTTTCTTTTTAAGCCTAAAATTACCAAACAATTTTAGAACACCAGCTTGATATAATGCTCTTTCTAAAGCTTCTACCTTACAGACTTGTATACCTGGAAGATATGAACACATTAATAGCACCAATTATATTGATGTTTTTATATTAACCAAATTTAGCTTTTAAAGAAATAACATAGCACAATTCTCTAAAACAATAGCACCTGTTTAACCAGCTGTTTAATTTCTTTAAGATTACTTGCTCAAAAACTTACACTTATAAGCAACTTACACAGACCTTCTTTATATCATTTATTTAAACTCTTTTAATTACTTAATCATATAGACTCTTATCCAGAAACACATTTTCCCTCTATGAAATCCATACCTAGAAACTTCTAGTTTCTTTTTTATCTGTTAACCTCCTTCTGTTCACATTTTGAAACAATATTTGTAAATTTTTGAATTTAAGCAGATTTAACATTTTATTAGGGCCTTTTTGAACACCTAGAAAAACATATAAGCTTAATTTTAATGACATCTTTAGTTTTATCTGTTTACCCAATTTAAATTGAACCATTTGAATCACGTGAGTCAAAGATATTTGGATCCATTTTTTAAATTTTTCATGAGCGCTCCTCATCTGCCAATTGTTATATCACTGCATGATATATGAACATACACACATACAGACATACTGACATACAACATGTAACACAAGTGTAACACAACACAATAGTAAAGGCCTTGTTGCTTTCTCAGGTGAAATCTCATTGCAATGTTTAAAAACTCCATAGTTGATCAAAAGTAGAACTTATCAGAAAAACATTAACTTGTCTGTAGGATCAAAATCATGAGCTCAAAAAAAAAATACAAAAAAGGAAAAAGCAAAAATCCTAGAAAAAATTGACCGGCCAGTAATTAGTAAATGTCATACAATTTACTCTCTGGTTTAATCTAGTTTGAGTTCCCATAAAAAGACACTTCTATTTTTTTTTTTTCTTCTTGGGCCTCAGATCTGTCTCCTACTGAGTGCTCCAGGCTTCTTCTATTTGCATATCAGCTTAAGTCCTGGCTGAGGTCTGGGAAAACTGGAATTCTGAGCACAAACTTCATACCTAAGGCATTTTAACCATAAGTCACAATTTTCAGGTTTGGATGTTGAAAATTATGATACAAGTTTAAGATACAATTTATAAAATTTCATACCTTTACATTTTCCTACACTAGAAAAACTTGCTCACACAAAACTGAAAATAGGATCTCTATCATCAGAAGAAATTTCTTTAGGATCATTAAGTCACTTTCTTTGTTCTGAAGTTTCTAAAGTAGTACTAAGTTACATTAAATCACCTGGAAAAAATCTTAAAAGAGAACTACACACTACCATGTATATCCAAAATTAAGCTTTAAAAATTTCCAAGACTGTTGCTATTCAATGTTACTTCAATAAGCCAGACCAACGTCCCAATCCAACATTTTCTTTTCCTGAATCTTACACACTAAGGGGAACAGATACCAAATCATAATTTACTATTCTTGCCCAAATTAATGCACTGGTACACCTAGTGAAATCTTTTCAGGCTCCCCAGTTCAAAATTGATGAAAAAATAAAACTGAATGATTGGGAGTTACTTGCCAACTTGGAAGTAGAGTTCTTTTAATTTTTTTATCCTAAGTATTTAAGTTCTCTGGCTGAATTATCTGAAATCACAAACTAAACAATTACCTAACCCTAACTTTTAACTGCAAGATTGTGCAATGCTTCAAACTCATTTACATACCAGATGTTACAATGAAACATCATCTTTTAGACACACATTTAGCCTAGATTATCCCCAAGAAACAATCAGACAACTAGATAAGAAAATATCTCTCCAGGTTTTGAACTTCCATTTAATTATGACTCCTATCAGTGGCACCGTAGATTTCCCCTGAGTGGACCAGATGTTTTCACATAGGGGCAACTATAGGTGTAAAATCAAGGGTCTCAGTGTGACTGACTTTACTGCATTCAGGTGGAGTAATCCTTGCAGTGCAGGGAAAGAATGAGGAAATTCCCCAAAGCGAAAATGGCTCTGGCAGCTGCTGGGAAATCCTCAGTCTCCCCTTTACTTATAGGATTAGCACCTTTGGATAGACCCAATCCCAGGCAATCTGGCATATCTCCTAACTTTCCAGTAGAGTCAGTTTTTATCTGCCTTAGGTCTGGAAGGGGGAAGAGGGTATGTACTTTGATCGGCTCAAATTTTTCTCTTGATTCTTTTCCTCAGTGAGTAGCAGATATCATTGCTAAGTCTACTTTACACTGTTGGCATCTCTAGCAGCTTAAAGAGAACACAGCTCATTTTAAACATTGGGCGGTAAAACAGACTATTGAAAGTTACCTATGCACCTTAGGGAACCTAGACAGATTTTACTAATTATCTCATGCCTTTCTCAGTCTCAACCTGAATTGCTAACATTTCTGACCTCCGAAGGAAGGGGAGCATCCAGGAGGGATTGGATGCGGGGTTTGGAGTGTTGTGTAGCCCATACGGAGGCAAATGTGATTGGGGCTTTCCCTCAGTGCCATTCATCTACCGATCGCCCTAGATACCCCTGGGGGCTGTTGGGAGGAGGCTCAAGAGAAAGGAACCTTAAGAATCATCTGAGTGTAGCCCAGACCGGAATTCCGCAGTTGTTCCAAACTCCTTCCCCCACCTCCACGCATCCGAGGCAGATCGGGATTCAGGACACCGTGTACTCACGCCAATTGCTCTCCGGGCCCAGACAGAAAAGTTGGAAGTGGCTTTGGCAGAACCCAACATGCCTGCTCTGTATTGAACAGGTGATTGAGAGCTGCCTAGGCCGGGAAACCTCTCACCCGAGTCTTGAAGAGTGGCGGCTGCACTAAGTGCGTTTAAGTAGCCGTTGGGTGCCCACCTTACCCTCCAGAGAGCAAGAGAGAGAAAGATGCACCTCAAACAGACATGGGGTGCATGCACTTACCTCGGTGTAGAATCTCGGTATGGGACCTCCAATATGATACCCTGTTGACCGGTGACGAGTTCTTGCTTCCCCAATGTTGAAGAATAACACCAGAAAGCACACGCCGAGGCAAGGTCAGAGTAGAAATTAGAAGTTTATTAAAAGACAGCAGAAAAGACTTCTCCCAGAGGAAGAAGGGGACCCAAGAGGTGGGAATCCGTGGAAGGGCTGTTCTTTCCCCTTTTTATAGTTCTTTCAGTGATGGAATGTAGGTTGGAGGCCTACAGGTGGGCTTGATTATCACCTTTTGGGATGGGCTATCTCCAAGTCTGTTGGGGCTGTTTCCTGGGCTCCATTAACATTTCTTTGAGGTGGACTTTGGCCTAGGGCCTTTTCAGGACTTCATTAACATTCCATGAGTTGTCCTGCGTTTTCCCTGAGTCATTCCCAGCATGGCCTCCATTTTAGATTTCACTCGATATTAGACCTGATTTACCTGACTACACTGACTACCTAACTTTAAATCTGGCTTCACCAGGACTTCTCTGCAGAGTTCCAGCCCCCAGTTCATCATGGCTGTTGGACTGCAGTTGGCCTCACTGTGGTCATCTGGGTTTTGGACCAGCCTGTGTCTGGCCTCCTAAGGTGGATTCCCATCAGTTCTCCTCTCATGTGTTGCAGGACCATCCCGAGGTCCCCTGCCTGGCTGTGCTCCTTCATTCATTGTTAGTCACCATCAGTTCCTCCTGCCATGTCTCTGTGCCTGCTGTTTACTACTCCCAGGTGCAGTCCTGGCAGACCTGGTGGGGCCTGGGCCATCCCGCTGTCCTGAGGCTGGCTGTGACATCATGGCTATGGGCAAATGGACAGAAGGGAAGCCATGGGCAGGGTGAGCTCTCTGGGGAAAGGCAGGTGAGGACATGGACTGGACCTGAGTGGTGCTGGGCAGGCTGTCTGCCAGTGTCCCTTCCAATCCAGTGTTCCCAGTGACCTTACTGTGACTTTTCTGTGCACTTGGCACATGTAGAGGTCATAGCCCATATTGTACCTGACCCTTCCAGCCACAGGGGACCTTTGACAATGACAAGGCACAGTCTGTCTTGTCACAGGTTAATGAACAGACGGTTGAGCCACAATGTAGGTTATAGAGACCATGGATGCAGCTGATAGTCTAAAGCCACCGTCAGCAGGCACAACAAGGTTTCCTCTGTCCCTAAACACAAGCAGGACTGAGCTGAGGGATGCCAACATGAAGCCCTAAACCTGGTCTCAATGCACAGAACATGTGTATTCAGAGTGAACTTTGGTGTATGTGAGCTCTAACCTCATGATGAGGCTCTGTGACACCAAAATCCCAACCCATGGCCCCAAAGGGCAGAGGTGCCACTCCTCATGCAGCTGTGTGGCCTGTGGACGGGGGTGACCTGAGGAAGGTCTTGGAGAGAAAGGGGCTCCGTTGGCACAGACCCAGGTGGGAGGGTGGTCAGCTCTGCATGGACTGTGAGAGCTGCAGGTTGGCTCTGCCACTGGCCTCAGGACCCTGAGACATGCTGTGCCCAGGACCACTCTGACCCCAACTTGGTTGGGAGCTTACCCCTGGTGTGAGAATCCCCAGGACACCTGGCTGCTGAGAGAAGGCAGTTTGGAGTCTGCCTGGGTTTCCAGTCACTGTGGATGCATTGCAGGGTCACAGACAGGGACACCCTGGGCTCTGTCCCTGCTCAGGTCAGTGCCCACCCTGTCCTAGAGCCCAGTTCCAGTCTGGGTGAGGATGACCATGGGCAATGTTTACATCCCTTATTGTCCTAAGCTTGTCCTGGAACATGCCATGAAACAGAATCACTTAATGTATTTTCAAATTATGGTTTGAGAGTTACAGCACTGATTTTATGTAAAACATCTATAATTTCCTAAGTTAAAGTTTTATGTTCTGTATCACTATAATCCTCTTATGTTTTTATCAATAATGAATCCAAGTTTTGATCACTTTTAATATTCTATTTGAGCATCATAATCATAGAAAAATGGGTGCTTTATTATCACATGTTGATAGAGGATAAACAGATGGTGAAGAGGAAATGCTTCTGTGTATTCTGTGTGTTCGACATTTCTGTATGTGGCTTACTCCTTTCAATTTATTATCTTTCTTCACATAAAATATAAATGCAATGATTTGCCTTTGTTTTTAAGTCCTTTGCAGCCTTACAATTAACTCACTATAATCAAAATTCTACACTTTTTTTTAGCAAATAGAATGATATTGCATTTTAATTAAGAGAGAATTTACACAGTGGTGTCATCTCTGTCTCTCAGGACTTGCTCTGGGGGATCACTAGGTTTCTCCCTGAGCCCTGGTAGTTGCTGGGAGCACTTTAAACATACATGACACCCCTCACTAGCACACAGTTTGTATTTGATTGCTTAAGCCTGTTTTTATGAGTATAATATATTCACTTAGATACATAAACTAGACTTATGGATTTGACATTGGAATATATTTTGAAAAACATGAATAAGCATGTTGTATTTTGTGGTCTTTCTCATGTGAGGGTGCTTGATCACCAACATCACTAAAAATGTCAGCATCTCTCTCCATCAGACATCATCTGGCCATTCCAGCTGTATTTTCACACTTACACTGAAACCTAGCTCTAGTGAGGCAGAGGACAGCACCCTGACACAGGGGTGCCAGGTGCCATGGTGGATCCCAGGCTGTGCACACCCAGCTGTCCATCACCTGTCCCTCCTGGGTGTGGGGAGCCCGCCAGCTGCTCTGCCCCAGTCACTGTGAAGCACAACCTGGCTGTGGGCCCAGGTGCCCTGTGAGCTGCAGAGTCCCAAGATAAAGCGTGGGGAGTAGTAACAGTTACTGGGAGACCAAGGTCTGATATTGGGGTCCCTGATGACTTCATGGCTGTGGCATACTTGGTGACAGGGAAAGTTTCTGGGCAAAGGCATAGAATGGCCTGGTTGCTATGGAAATGTCCTCCATGCTAGAGTCTTATCAGCCTTGACCTCTTCCTCAGGCCCAGCAGCTCCAGGGAATGAAGGAACTTCCTTGCTAAATAACCACAATGTTTCACCAGTTCTGTAGGCATAACATCCTACACCTCACCTCTGGTTCTTTGTCCACCATCACAACCTGTAAGCCCTGTTGCAAACCTACTGATTACATTGTAGATAATAGTAGAATTCTCCATTTCTGTACATGGTGACCGAACTATTAACATCTTAATAGCAACAATTTGAGGTTGAATACAACTTAATGTTCTTTACTGTTCCTAATGGGATCTGTTATCATTGTCCTTCCCCTTAAATAAGAGATATTGGAACTATAAGTCAATAGTGTAAAATGGTAATGCCAAAGATCCACAGTGCTAGAATGGAAGACACACAATCAACATAAAAAGATGAGGGAAGAAAGTGCCCCAAACAAATCAAGATATGGCATTGTTAGAATCCATGGCCAGCACCACAGATAAATCACAGTGAGGGAGTTCAGGATGCACATAATTAAAATGTTCTGTGGATGAATGGATAATATAAGAGAGCAAATTCAGGAGCATAAGATCATTTTGATAGAGAGTTACATAAGCAAATACAGGAAGAAAATATTAATGGGGAGATAGAGGTTCTAAAATTTACCAAACAGAAATCCTTGAAATGAAAGAAACAATAAACCAAATTAAACGTCCAATTGAAAGCATCACCAACAGGTTAGACCACTTGGAAGACAGGACGTCAGACAATGAAGACAAAATATATATTCTTGTAAAGAATGTAGACCACACAGTGAAAATGGTAAGAAAACATGGGCAGGATGTTCAAGAAATATGGATAGCATAAAAAGTCTGAATTTAAAAGTTATTTGGATAGAAGATGGCATAGAGTTCCAAAACAAAAATGATCAATCTATTCATAAAATATTACAGAAAATTTCCAAACATAAAGAATGAATTGGAAAACCAAATACAAGAGACTTACAGAATGCCAAATGTACAAATCACAACAGATCCATGCAAGACACAATATAATAAAAATGTCTCATGTAAAGAATGAGAAGAGAATTTTAAAAGCGACAAGAGAAAAGAATCAGAATACATACAGAGAAAAATCAATTAGGTTATGTACAGATTTTTCAACCATGACTCTGAGAGCTAGAAGATCCTGAAAAAAAAAATATCAAGCTCTGAAAAAAAATGGATGTCAACCAAAAATCTTGTATCCAGCAAAATTAATCTTTAGAACTAATGATGAAATAAAAACCTTCCATAAAAACAAAAGTTAAAAGAACTTCCAGCTAGAAACCCTGCATTACAAAACATACTCGGTAAAATATTCCATGCAGAGAAAATGAAAAACAACCAAGGAAAATCAACGCAGGGTATATTGCAAAGGAAAAACCAATCAAAGGAAAAAACAAATCAAGTTAAATACAAAAAATAAACAAAAATGCCTGGGAATAGAAATCATATCTCAATAATAACCATGAATGTTAATGGTTTAACTCACCAATCAAAAGACATAGGCTAGCAGATTGGATAAATAACAATAATATGCTGCCTTCAAGAGACTCATCTCAGAGGATGAGATATACACAGACTAAAGATGAAGCGTTGGGGAAAATTATACCACTCACCTGGACTGAGGAAGCAAGCAGGGGTTTCCATCTTCATATCAAATACAATAGACTTCAGGACTAAGTCAATCAAAAGGGATAAAGAAGGACATTTCATACTGCTTAAGGGAACCACTCATCAACAAGGCATTATATATATATCCCCCAAATGGAGAATCTACATTTGTCAAAAACCCTCTTCTCAAGTTCAGGAGTCAAATAGACCACAACACAATAATTCTGAGTGGCTTTAACACACCTCTTTCACCACTAGATAGATCTTCCTAACAAAAGCTGAACAAAGAAAATATAGAACTCAATAACACAATCAATAACTTAGACTCAACTGACATATACAGAATATTTAATCCATCAATGAGTGAATACACTTTTTTCTCAGCAGCACCTGGATTCTTCTCTAAAACGGAACATGTATTATGCCTCAATGGAACTCTTAGCAATTATAAAAATGTAGAGATACTACCTTGCATTCTATCAGATCATAAATAAACAAAATTAGAAATCAATAATAAAATAAAAAATAAAAGCAACTCCAACACCTGGAGACTGAATAATATGCTACTAAATGAACAATGTGTTGCGAGATGTAAAGTGAGGGCATCATATTTAGGGAAAGAGATCCAAGCATCCAACTGGGCTCTGGAAGGAGCTGAGTGAGGCCCCCTGAGCAAGTCCTGAGGTTTCAGTGAGGCACAGGAGACAGAAACTAATCCATTGGGAAAGTAAACAATTGGGAAAATTCTGTGTATCCATTGCAATATCATGTTTGTTCACTTATTAAAAGGTATTGTACAAAATATGACTATTAATTAGATATATCATGATATTAGAGATATAAGGCATAGGAAAATTACTGTATTTGTATTTGGTATGAAGAACAGGTTATGACAGAGAAATTTTATATAGAAAATACAGTCAGGAAGAAATGACTCTTACAACATTTTGTTTATGCATTTTTTATTTTTAATATGACAATAATTATATATAATCGAGCTGATCAAATAAAATATAAAAATATAGAAGTCTTGTTGACATAAAGTGGACATAAATGAAACAGAGAATAAAACCAACAGTACAAAAAATCAATGCAAAAAAGCTTTGATATTTTAAAGATCAATAAAATGGACAAATCTTTGGTGAGACTGATCAAGAAAACACATAGGCAAGAGGAAAAAGGTGGGGTGGCAATCTACCTCAAAGCAAGCACCTCAGCAGACACAGGAAAGGGGCCAAAATCTACTTCACAGCTAGCAACCCCACAGCTGCAGGAGGGAGAAAGGCAGGAAATGGTGCTGCTGGCCTTCATGTGCAGGAAGAGGTGGCCACAAATGTGCAGGGGCACCTTCTACTGACAGGCCAAGGTTATATCCTTCCCTGAGTCCATGGCAACCGCCTCCTTATGAGGCAATGCCCAAGTCAGCAAAGGACTATAACAGTTCGGAAATGTCCAGGCCACCAGGCAGGCCCAAGCCATGGTCTCCCAGAAACTCATTCCAGGAGGCAGAGATCCTTTTGAAGATCAATAATTTGGCCCACAAAAGCATTGTGACCAGGTGGGCTCTGTGCTCTGAGATCCTGGGGAAGTCACCAGCCAGGGAGGATAAGAGATGAGAAGTGGGGTAAGGGAGGACAAGCCTTCCCAGTCAACATGGCCCCCACCCCATAGCACCCTGCCACTTGGTATCCACATGCATTTGGTGTTCAGAAGGAAGTAAAGATGGGCCTGAAGAGAGAGAGAGAGAGAGAGAGAGAGAGAGAGAGAGAGAGAGAGAAATTTTAAAAATATTTTCTATTTTAGTTTTGGTGGACACAATATCTTTTTATTTTTATGTGGTGCTCAGGATGGAACCCAGCACCCCGCGCTTGCCAGGCAAGTATATTACCTCTTGAGCCACATCCCTAGCCCCCTGGGGGGCCATTTGCAGAGCAAATTCTGGAATCACTCTGTCTTGAACTTAATTGCCCTCAAGACTGGAAAGACCTAGACAGAGCAGCTCTTGAGCCCCTGACACTTTTGAAGTGGAAGGCATTCTTCTATGATGATGGGAACAGCAGGGGATCCTAACCACACCTCAGATGTCAGCCTCCCAGCTGAATGCTTGCAGGGAGAGGGGATCTACAGTTCCCCTGGGGTACAGGCCACAGGCCCACCAAAGTATTTCAATCAGGTGTGGCTCTGTGCTCTGAGAGCCTGGAGGAAGTTACCAGCTGAGGCAGGTACTGTCTCCATACAGGGCTTAAGGCAGAGAGCCATGGAGGACTGGCCAGTTTACTGAGAGAGTAAACAAGGTGTAGAAGGGAAGGAGTCTCATGAAGGACTAGGGCAGCCTTAGCCAAGGAGTTGATCTGGGATGGACTAAAGAAGGAACACAGAGCAGGAGTGGCACCAGCACACAATGGCACACTGGATGACTGGATTTTGGTCACCCAGGATACAGGGACACAAGCATCTCAAGCCTCTCTGCTGGCCTCAGCCATGGCAGTTACATGAAAGCAGGACTAAGGAGGCTTGCAGACAGCTAGTCAGAGGCTGCAAGAAATGTGCACCTTTCTCCCCATTGGCCCTTTACAACCTGCTGGAGTGAATCCCTGAGGGTTAACATATAGTGCATTATGGCAAATGGATGTCACTCATTATGCACCTTTGAAAATTTAAAATACATTTGTGTAATAATTGATATCTATTCAGGCTGTGTAATGGCCACAGCCTCCACAGGAAAAATTTAAAAAAAGGGGACATCACGAACACACTTCAATGTTTTGGAATCACAAACGTTCCCATTTCTCTTAGAGCTGACAATGGGTCATCCTGTACTAGAAAGGCATTTCAGGCAGGTTGCAGTGATTGGCGTATACAGCACTTAACTGGGATCCCCTAGAACACTTAGGCTCAAGGCATCATAGAAAGAACACACAAGGAATTAAAGACCATGCTACAAAACAGAGGGGGAAGCTATACCAAGTCCCCACATGATGCCTTGAAAAGAATCTTACTTACTTCAAATTTTCTTTCAATGTCAAAATGTTCTACAGACACAGCAGCCTATAAACATGGGGCCCCCTTACGGGGCCCTCCCTCTACCTATGGTCTCATGGAGGGATCCCATAACAAGTGCATGGGATGGCCTGGGGTCCCTCCTAACCAGGGTGGAGGGTTTACATATGTTAACAGGAGCCTCACCCCAGCTGGTGCCTGCTGAAAGTCAAGTCCTGCACACCCAGAACCACCAACCAAGGAGATGAAGGAACTAACTCTGGAGGAAAATCCTCATAGGCAAAGACCTCAACAACACAAACAGACCTCATGTAAAGTAACTGGGGTGATCTTAAAGGTCTTGTTGACAAAGCCACTAGATTTGCCCCTTTTCCTTGTTGGCAACCACATCCATGGGCCGATGATGGTGGTCCTACTGTGTGCAATCCTTACTGCTAACAGTGAAGCCTCCCATCAGGTAAATTGGGCCCTGCTCACTAGACCACCCTTTCTGACTATTGCTAATTTGGACAGGCTTAACCCAATTAGGAGAGGGTACAGGGGCTGTGAACAGGGAGAAGGAGGGAGGGGTACAGGGACCATTGAGATGGGAGAGGGAGGGAGAGGAACAGGGACCTGTGAACCAGGACAGGGAGTGAGGGGTACAGGGGCTCTGAACAGGGAGAGGGAGGGAGCAGTAGAGGGCCTGTGACCAGGGATAGGGTGGGAGGGGTACAGGGTGGTGGGATCAGGGAATGGGAAGGAGGAGTACAGGGACCTCTGAGCAGGGACAGGGAGGGAGCATTACAGGGGCTGTGAGCAGGGACAGGAAAGGAGGGGAACAGGGGCATGGGAGCAGGGACAGGGAGGGTGGGGTACATGAGGCTGTGAGTAGGGAGAGGGAGGGAGGGGTACAGGGGAACAGTGAGCAGGGAGAGGGAGGTAGGGATAAAGGGGGTGTGGACAGGCAGAGGAATGGAGAGGTACAGGGGGCTGTGAGCAGGGAGAGGGAGGTAGAGGTACAGGGGTCTATGAGCACGGAGAGGGAGGTAGAGGTACAGGGGGCTGTGAGCATGGAGAGGGATGGAGAGGTACAGGGGGCTGTGAGTAGGGAGAGGGTGTGAGGGGAACTGGGGCCTTGAGAAGGGAGAATGAGGAGGGGTACAGGGCCTGTGAGCAGGGAGAGGGAGGGAGGAGTACAGGGGGGCTGAGAGCAGGGAGAGGGAGGGAGGGGTACAGGGAGCTATGAGCATGGAGAGGGAGGGAGGGTTTCAGGGGCTGTGAGCAGGTAGATGGAGGGATTGGTACAGGAACCTGTGAGCCATGACAGGGAAGAAGGGGTACAGGGGTCTCTGAGCAGGGAGAGGGAGGAAGAGGTACAGGGGGGAGTGAGCAGGGAAAGGGAGGGAGAGGTACAGGGGGGCTGTGAGCAGGGAGAAGGGGTGACTGGTCCAGGGGCCCTGAGCATGAATAATGAAGGAAGGGTACAAGGCCTGTTAGCAGGGCAAGGGAGGTAGGGGTACAGGGGGGTGTGAGCAGGAAGAGGGATGGAGAGGTACAGGGGGGTGTGAGCAGAGAGAGGGAGTGAGGGACTCATGGGCTGTGAGCAGGGAAATGGAGGGAGGAGTACAGGGAGCTGTGAGCAGGGAGAGGGAGGGAGGGGTTCAGGGGCTAAGAGCATTGAGAGGGAGGAAGGGGTTCAGGGTTCTGTGAGCAGGGAGAGGGAATGAATGGCAGAGGGGCCTGTGAGATGGGACAGGGAGAGGGGGTACAGGGCCTGTGAGCAGAGAGAATGAAGGAGAGGTCAGGGGCTGTGAGCAGGGAGAGGGAGGGAGAGGTACAGGGGCTGTGAGCAGGGAGAGGGAGGGAGGGCTACAGGGGGCCTGTGAGCAGGGAGAGGGAAGGAGGGGTACAGGGGGGTGTAAGTAGGGAGAGGAAGGGAGGGGTTCAGGGATCTGTGAGGAGGAACAGGAAGGGAGGGTACAGGGGGCTGTGAGCAGGGAGAGGGAAGAGGGGTACAAGGGGGTGTGAGTAGGGAGAGGGAGGGAGGGGTACAAGGAGCTGTGAGCAGGGAGAAGGAGGTAGGGGTAAAGGGACCTGTGAGCAGGGACAGGAAGGGAGAGGTACAGGTGGCTGTAAGCAGAGAGAGGGAAGGAAGGTTACAAGGGGGTGTGAGCAGGTTTAGGCAGGGAGGGGTATAGAGGGGTCTGAGCCAGGAGAGAAAGGGAGGGGTACAGGGGCCAGTGAGCAGAGACAGGGAGTGAGGGGTCCAGGGACCTGTGAGCAGGGACAGGGAGTGAGGGGTCCAGGGACCTGTGAGCAGGGACAGGAATGGAGGGGTACAGGTCCTGTGAGGAGCCAGAAGGAGGGAGGAGTAAAGGGCCTGTGAGCAGGTAGAGGAAGGGAGGGGTACAGGGGGGTGTGAGCAGGGAGAGAGATGGAGAGGTACAGTGGGGTTGAGAGTAGGGAGAGGGAGTGATGGGTACAGAGGTCTTGAGCAGGGAGAATGAAGGAGGGGTACAGGGCCTGTGAGCAGGGAGAGGGAGGGGTACAGGGGGGTGTGAGTAGGGAGGGGGATGGAGAGTTTCAGGGGGTCTGTGAGCAGGGAGAGGGAATGAGGG
The DNA here is from genome assembly GCF_048772815.1 of Callospermophilus lateralis. Classification (NCBI taxonomy): domain Eukaryota; kingdom Metazoa; phylum Chordata; class Mammalia; order Rodentia; family Sciuridae; genus Callospermophilus; species Callospermophilus lateralis. The sequence goes on from NC_135307.1 coordinate 652,470, forward strand.
GTACAGGGGCATTGAGCAGGGAGAATGAAGGAGGGGTACAGGGCCTGTGAGCAGGGAGAGGGATGGGGAGGTAAAGGGGGGCTGTGAGCAGGGAGAGGGAGTGAGGGGTACAGAGTCATTGAGCAGGGAGAATGAAGGAGGGGTAATGGGCCTGTGAGCAGGGAGAGGGAGGGAGGGGCATAGGGGCTTTGAGCAGGGAGAATTAAGTTGGGGTACAGAGCCTGTGACCAGGGTGAGGGAGGGAGGGGTACAGGATTTTGTGAGCAGGGAGAGGGATGGAGAGTTACAGGGAGGCTATTACAGGGACAGGGAATGAGGGGCTCATGGGCTGTGAGCAGGAACATGGAGGGAGGAGTACAGGGAGCTATGAGCAGGGAGAGAGAGGGATGGGTTCAGAGGCTGTGAGCAGAGAGAGGGAAGGAGGTATAGAGGGGCCTATGAGATGGGACAGGGAGGGGGGTACAATGGTCTGTGAGCAGGGAGAGGGTAGGAGGGGTACAGGGGGCCTGTGAGCAGGGAGAGGCAAGGAGGGGTACTGGGGCTGTGAGCAGGGAGAATGAAGGAGGGGTAATGGGCCTGTGAGCAGGGAGAGGGAGGGAGGGGTATAGGGAGCTATGAGCAGGGAGAGAGAGGGATGGGTTTAGGGGCTGTGAGCAGGGAGAGGGAAGGAGGTGTAGAGGGGCCTGTGAGATGGGACAGGGAGGGGGGTACAATGGTCTGTGATCAGGGAGATTGAAGGAGGGGTACGGGTGCTATGAGCAATGAGAGGGAGGAAGAGGTACTGGGGCTGTGAGCAGGGAGATGTAGGAGGCACACAGGGGGGGTGTGAGCAGGGAGAGGGAGTGAGGGGTACAGGGACCTAGAGCAGGGAGAATGAAGGAGGGGTAATGGGCCTGTGAGCAGGGAGAGGGAAGGAGGGGTACAGGGGGGTGTGAGCATGGAGAGGGATGGAGAGGTACAGGGGGGGCAGAGAGCAAGGAGAGGGAGGGAGGGGTACAGGGGCTGTGAGCATGGAGAGGGAGTCAGGGGTACAGGGGCTGTGAGCAGGGAGATGGAAAGAGGGGTACAGGGAGCTATGAGCAGGGAGAGGGAGTGAGGGGTTCAGGATGTGAGCATATAGAGGAAGGGAGGAATACAGGTGTGCTGTGAGCAGGGAGAGGGAGGGAGGGGTACAGGGGCTGTGAGCAGGGAGAGGGAGTGAGGGGTACAGGGGGGCTGAGAGCAGGGAGAGGGATGGTGAGGTACAGGAGGGCTGTGAGCAGGGAGAGAGAGTGAGGTACAGGGGCCTTGAGCAAGGAGAATATAGGAGGGGTACAGGGCCTGTGAGCAGGGAGAGGGAGGGAGGTTTACAGGTGGTGTGAGCAGGGAGAGGGATGGAGAGGTACAGGGGGCTGTGAGCAGGGAGAGGGAGTGAGGGGTATAGAGGCTGTGAGCAGAGAGATGGAGGGAGGGGTAGAGGAAGTTATGAGCAGGGAGACAGAGGGAGGGGTACAGGGACCTGTGAGCCAGGACAGGGAGGGAGGGGTACAGGGGGCTCTGAGCAGGGAGAGGGAGGGAGGGGTACAGGGGGGTTTGAGCAGGGAAAGGGAGGGAGAGGTAGAGGGGGGCTGTGAGCAGGGAGAGGGAGTGAAGGGTAAATGGGCCTTGAGCAGGGAGAATGAAGGAGGGGTACAGGGCCTGTGATCAGAGAAAGGGATGGGGGCACACAGGGGGGTGTGAGTAGAGTGAGGGATGGAGAGCAAGGGGGCTATAGCAGGGAGGGGGAGTGAGGGGTTCAGGGTCTATGAGCAGGGAGATGGAGGAAGGAGTACAGGGAGCTATGAGCAGGGAGAGTGAGGGAGGGGTTCTGGGGCTTTGATCATGTAGAGGGAGGGAGCCGTACAGGGGCTGTGAGCAGGGAGATGGAGGGAGGGGTACATGGCGTATGAGAAGGGAGAGGGAGGGAGGGGTTTAGGGTTGTGAGCAGGGAGAGGGAGGGGTACAGTTGGGTGTGAGCAGTGAAAGGCAGGGAGAGGTACAGGTGTGCTGTGAGCAGGGAGAGGGGGTGAGGGGTACAGGGGCTGTGAGCAGGGAACTGAAGGGACAGTTACAAGGAGCTATGAGCAGGGTGAGGGAGAGAGGGGTTCAGGGATGTGAGCAGGGAGAGGGAGGGAGGGGTATAGGAACTGTGAGCAGGTAGAGGGAGGGAGGGGTACAGAGGCCTCTGAGCAGGGAGATGGAGGGAGGGGTACAAGTACCTGTGAGCAGGGAGATGGAGGGAGGGGTACAAGTACCTGTGAGCAGGGAGATGGAGGGAGGGGTACAAGTACCTGTGAGCAGGGAGATGGAGGGAGGGGTACAAGTACCTGTGAGCAGGGAGAGGGAGGGAGGGGTACAGGAACCTGTGTGGAAGGACAGGGAGGGAGAGGTACAGGGGCCTGTGATCAGGGAGAGGGAAGGAGGGGTACAGTGGTTGTGAGCAGGGAGAGGGAGGGAGGGGTATAGGAACTGTGAGCAGGGAGAATTAGGGAGGGGTACATGGGGGTGGGATCATGGAATGGGATGGAGGGGTACAGGGACCTGTGAGCAGAGACAGGGAGGTAGGGGTACAGGGGCTGTGAGCAGGGACAGGAAGGTAGTGGTACAGGGGCATGGGATTAGGGACAGGGAGAGTGGGGTACATGAGGATGTGAGTAGAGAGAGGGAGGGATGGGTACAGGGGCCTGTGAGCAGGGAGAGGGAGGGAGGGGTACAGGGGGCTGTGAGCAGGGACAGGGAGGGAGGGGTACAGAGGGGTGTGAGCAGGGACAGGGAGGGAGGGGTACAGGGGCTGTGAGCAGGGACAGGGAGGGAGAGGTACAGGGGGTTGTGAGCAGGGACAAGACAGGGAGGGAGTGGTACATGGGTTGTGAGTAGGGAAAGGGAGGGAGGGGTACAGGGCCTGTGAGCAGGGAGAGGGAGGGAGGGGTACAGGGACCTGTTAGCAGGGACAAGGAAGGAGAGGTACAGGTGGCTGTGAGTAGAGAGAGGGAATGAAGGGTAAAGGGGGTGTGAGCAGGGAGAGGGAGGGAGGGGTACAGGACCTGTGAGCAGGGACAGGGAGGGAGGGGTTCAGGACCTGTGAGCAGGGACAGGGAGGGAGGGGTACAGGGGCTGTGAACAGGTAGAGGGAGGGAGGGGTACAAGGGGTGTGATCAGGGAATGGGTGTGAGGGGTATTGGGACCTGTGAGCAGGCACAGGGAGCAGGGGTACAGGGGCTGTGAGCAGGAACAGGGAGCAGGGGTACAGGGGCATTGGAGGAGGGACAGGGAGGGAGGTTTACATGTGGCTGTGACCAGGGAGAGGGAGAGAGAGGTACAGGGGGCCTTTGAGCAGGGAGAGGGAGGGAGGGGTACAGGGGCTGTGAACAGGTAGAGGGAGGGAGGGGTATAGGGACCTGTGAGCAGGGACAGGAAGGGAGTGGTACAGGGGCTGTGAGCAGGGAGAGGAAGGGAGTGGTACAGGAGCTATGAGCAGATAGAGTGAGGGAGGGGTACAGGGGGTGTGATCAGGGAATGGGAGGGAGGGGTATAGGAACCTGTGAGCAGGGACAGGGAGGAGGGGTACAGGGCCTGTTATCAGGGATAGGGAGGGAGAGGTACAGGGGGCTGTGAGCAGGGACAGGTTTGGAGGGGTACAGGGGCCTGTGAGCAGGGACAGGACAGGGAGGGAGGGATACATGGGAGTGTGAGCAGGGACAGGGAGGATGGGGTACATTGGGCTGTGAGCAGGGAGAGGGAAGAAGGGTTACAGGGGGTCTTGGGTCCTCAGGGGTGGGAAGATGCAGGAAGGAGTGTCCCAGGTCCCTGCTGAGGATGGCCTGCCCTTCAGGATCCCAACCCCAGTTATGTGGACCAGAGCAGGAGGTGCTTTGAGCCCTGTGCAGGACCCGGAGTCACTCAGGAGAGGCTCAGGTGGAGGTTCAGGCCACAGCCTGGGAAAGATGTCCGCCTGTCACTCGTGGGAGAGGAAAGTGCTCCTGTGGGACCCTGAGGCCAAGTGTGGGCTCATGAGGGACATGGAGTGCTGGGTGCAGGAGGGAAGCTCAGGTCCCCAGGCTGCGGGATTTGGTGATGGAGGAGCACTGAGCCTCTCAGGGAGAAGTCTGTCCCCAAGCAGACCCACAATCTGAACCTCACCTTGACCCTGTGCCTCTCCCAGGAGGCAGCCTAAGGTGAGGTGACCTGAGGCTCTGGCAGACCCATGGTGCTTTCCTGTCACAAGGCCCCTGGGCGACAACCCCATCAGGAAGGATTTGGGACAGGGGGCATTCAGCTGAGCCCCAGAGGAGGCCACTCCTAGTCAGGAGACATGAGGAAGCAGTGCCACCACTCACAGACCCAAAGAGAGGAGGGCAGGGTCTCATGCTCCTGGTCAGAGGGAGCCAGCTGGCCCACCAGGGAGCAGGGTGTATGACCAAGGGCTAGGTCTGTGTCAGGGTCCAGCGAGTCACTCCAGCAGGACTCCCACAGGGAGTATCACCTGGTGGGATCACCACAAGCATGCAGGCCATTGCAGCTCCCAAGGTGCCCCAGGGCCACCACAGCTTGTCTGGACAGCCAAGTGGGATGTGGGGCCAGCAGGCCGAGTGCAACACACCATCTCCAGCTGTCCCACAGGGAGGAAGGAGTGTCACCAGGAGGGTGAGAACTGGACACTCTCCAAGTGACTGAGCCTGCTCTGGTGGGGGAGCCCACACTATGCCAGCAGGGTGGCAACAGGACATCAGAGGAGTCACTGCAGGGGACACAGGCTCACACTGACTTAGCACAAGGCTCCTGCTCTGGGGGAGCAGACAGGGAGAGGGTAGTGCCAGGGAGACCTGGTTGAAGAGGCTCCCAAACCCAGGGGTCCGCAGCTGAGCAGAGGGGAGGGGGTGAGGAGACCCAGGGCCCAGGGAGCTGCAGAGCTGAGCAGAGGGGAGGCAGGAAGGAGCCCTGGGGCCCAGGGAGCTGCAGAGTTGAACAGAGGGGAGGGAGGGACGAGCCTGGTGGACAGGATATCTCAAAGGCAGGGATGAGGGGCCAACCTTGGATGCAATTTCATGGCTCTGTTAATGTCCTGCACTTAGAAACAAAGTGTCACAGGGGCTTAAACCATTTTCCCAGTCAGGTGGGATCTTCTCCCCCAGGCTTAGAGGGCAGAAGGTGAGACCAGGGGTCACAGGGCTTAGCTACCTCCCCAGGCTCCAGGGTAGACTCCAGGCATGTCTTGTCCAGCTACAGAGGGGAACTTTACAGATGGCGGGAGTGCCAAGGTGGCACCCCAGCACTTGGCCAGTGCAGGGGAACCCTGGGGCTGATGTAGGAAATGACCACAAACCAGCAGTTGAAAACCACAGGAACTTGTCCTCTGCCAGCCCTGGAGGGCAGAGGCCAAGACCAGGGGTCCCAGGCTGAGATCCCTGCCTAGGCTCCAGGGAGGCTCCTCCTGCCTCTCCAGCTCCTGGGGCTCCAGGTGGCCCTGGGCTGGTGGACCCTCACTGCAGTCTCTGCCTCCGTCTCCAGGTGCTACTCCTCTGTGCCTGTGTCCCCTTCTCTGTCTCTAGTGAGCACACTGTGATTGCATAGGGCCACCCTTACCCAGGATGATTTCATCTTGAGATCATTACCTAATTATATCTGCAGAGACCCTAAATGCAAAAGAAGCCCTATCCCGAGGTCCCAGTGCACTTGGGGTGCTATTCAGCCCACTGGGGTTGGACATGGGGAGGCATCCCAGGTGGGGAGCAGGTGTATGGGCAAGCCCATGTGGGATGCCTCATAGACTTCCAAGCTGGGTGTTAGGCAGAAATCTATTCTGGGAGCTGGTGTGTGCTCATCTACAAATGGGGGAGTCATCAGCAGGTCGGAGTGTGTAAGTCATGAGTCAGATGAGATCATCCACCCCAGGTGCAGAAGGAGGCTCCCTGGGAATCTAGGCAGAGCCTGGGAAAGGGCTAGACTTTGGCAGGTGGCGGAGGAGCATTCTGGAGGTAGGACAGCTGGACCAAGGGAAATGGAGAAGGGTGAGTGCCTGGCGTCCTGTTGTGGGGTCACGGGGACATGACAACTGGTTTGGTGCCAGGGCCCCTGGAATGTGGGAGCAAAGGGTTTGTGGGGCTCTGTTCCCCCAGGGTGTGTCTCAGGAAGAGCTAGGTCTTGGCTGCATGGAGGCCACTACCCTGTCTGCAGCGGGAGGAACCCTTGGTGTGGACCTGCAAGAGAGCAGCACCTCCTGCCAAAATCCTCTCCTTGGGGAGTACCCTGGCAATCCTGTTGGCAGAAATCGGTGGTGGCAGGAGAGGCGCAGGGTCCCTAGCACCACTGTACTCATTGGAGTGGCACATGGCCAGAGGCCGCTGAAGGAGCCTACAGGAGGCTGGGGGAGTGACGCCCAGACTATCTCAGAGGGCGGAGGAAGACACGGGGAGGGGGCTCTGGTGCCTGTGAACGTTTGGGTGCCATGGCCAGGTATGTGAGGCCGGGTTGGGTCAGCAAGTGAAGCTCGGAGATCAGCAGTCCGCTCTTTACAGGATGCCTGTGAGTAGAGCCCTGACCAGTGCCCCATTTGCCTGCCCAGGGATCCCCGTGCCTCCTCAGTGCCCCCTCTAGGCCTGCTGGCCAAGACTGTGCTCCCTGTGAGCCTGCCTGGGTGAGCCCCGTGGACTCCCAGTTGCAAGAGGGTGCTCTTCTGCAATAGGAGAGGAGCACAGTGTCCACTGCCCAGGGAAGCACCTATGCGAGGTGAGAACCCAGGAGGGCTGGGGAGCCAAATGGTCGGCCCTAAGGGGAAGTCTCAGGGATGCCTGGTGGGGCTCTGGCCGCGACCTGGGAGGCTCCCTATGGATATCTACAGGTCCTAAGGGCTGCTGCTTCTCCTACTCTAATGCAGAGTGCACGGGGCAACTCCTGTGACTGCTACCTTGGCTCTGCAGACAGAACAAGTGACGTGCCACTGCCTAGGGCTCTGTTGGTTTGGTGAAGCACAGAGGGAGGGATGAGGGAGGGGAGGGCGGAAGACAGTTGCCGCCCCCAGTTGGTGGAGCCTTCAGCCTGAGTGCAGTGGAGTCCCAAGGAGCTGAGGGAGCAGGACAGGATGAGGGCTGAGGAGCATGTGAGCTGTCCCAGTATGTGAGCCCTGGGCTGCTGGGCCTCGGTGCCATCCAGGAAGGGCCCTGGGAACTGAGTCCCACCAAGGGCAGGCATGGCACAGCAACCCAATTAACAGGAGCATCGCAAAGTGAGCCCTTCTGGGGGAGAGGTCTCCTGGGCAGAGAGGCCAGGGTGTGTGCTCAGGAGCCAGCCACCTGCTGATCGCACCCCACCCCAGCCTCTCAGCCGGGCCCACCTGGACAGTGGCTCAGCTTAGCAGCCCCTGCTTCCCAGGCTGTAGCTGGGGGTCCTGGAAGGTGGAGAAGTGGTGGGCACACTGTGCCACCAGAAGGAAAGGACACAGGGACTCCTAGAACCTTGCCAGGGAGTGCCACTTCAAGTGACAGGGCACCTGCACGTTCTGTGGATCTCTCGGGTCATGCAGAGTGCCAGGTGGCAGAGGAGCCAGCAGGGGCACGGGCTTGGCTGGGTCCCTCTCTGCATCCCCATGTCTTTCTGGGTGAGGCTTCATGAGCAGAAGAGGCTGTCCTTGAGACCACAGGATGTGTCACACATCTGGGAGCGCCCAGCCTGCACAGTCCAGCAGCCCTCACCCGATGACCAGGAGAATGGGACAGGGAACAGGGCACTCACAGCCCTGTCGTCCTCCCAGGCCATGGCGTCCCCCAGGATTGAGGCTGTCATCAGGGAGAGGTACAGGATGGGGGAGTGTCCCTTGTGGGAAGAGGAGACCAGGCGGCTGGTGTATGTGGACATCAACGGCAGGACTGTGTGTCGGTGGAACCCAACCCTGGGGAGGTATAGACCATGGGCCTGAGTAAGTGGACCTGGGGGCTGCAGATGGTGGGCCTGAGGAAGTGGGCCTGGGGCTACACACTGTGGGCCACAGTAAGTGTGGGTCTGGGGGCTGGAGACGTTGGGCCAGAGTAAGTGGGCCTGAGGGATGCAGACGGAGGGCCAGAGGAAGTGGGTCTGGGGTCTGCAGATGGTGGGCCAGAGGAAGTGGGTCTGGGGGCTGCAGATAGTGGGCCAGAGGAAGTGGGTCTGGGGGCTGCAGATGGAGGGCCAGAGGAAGTGGGTCTGGGGGCTGCAGATGGAGGGCTAGAGGAAGTGGGTCTGAGGGCTGCATACAGAGGGCCAGAGGAAGTGGGTCTGGGGTCTGCAGACGAAGGGCCAGAGGAAGTGGGTCTGGGGGCTGCAGAATGTGGGCCTGAGGAAGTGTGGGTCCCCTGGAGCTCCAGGTGCTCCTGGGGAGGGAGCTGTGAGACCATCCTATGTGCCCAGGGGCCCATTCCCCTGAGGTCCTGGGGCTCGTTTAGCTATGAAGCTGTCCTGCCCATGGCCCGTGTCCCCTGAGGTCCTAGGGCTTCTTGGTACCTTTGTCATAGGTGTCCAGCATCACTCATGGCCTGAGGGTTGCAGGGGCCCAGCCGGGGCACCTGCTTGCTCAGCACCTGGCTGCCTGCTCTGGAGCCCCTGGAGTGTGGGCTGTCACACCCTGGGCACAGGACAGACCGTGGGGGTGTGGGGGTGGGAAGTCCTGGTGTACAGGATGGACCAAAGATGGGCTCGCTGTCCTCCAGACAAAGTCCTGGAAACGCTGACATCCTCCTGGCGGCTGTGTGGAGCCCGCGCCTGGCTCTGACCCCGGGTTGTGCCACACACGCACCTGTCCTGACTCAGGAGCCAGGGTGGGGGTGACTGTGCTTTTTCCAGGCTCATGTGTGTGCGTGGACCCACACACCTGGGTGGTATCTGTGTGTCTGCAACCCTCAGGCCTCTAGTGATGCTGGACACCTATGACAAAGGTACCCAAAAGCCCTAGGACCATAGGGGCTTGCACACTTATGTGGCTGATGACCCCTGTAGGCTCACACACCTGTGTGGCTGATGACCCCTATGGGCTCACACACCTGGGAGTTACCTGTGTGTCTGTGGGGCTTGCACACCTATGTGGCTGATGACCCCTGTAGGCTCACACACCTGTGTGGCTGATGACCCCTATGGGCTCACACACCTGGGAGTTACCTGTGTGTCTGTGGGGCTTGCACACTTGTGTGGCTGACGACCCCTGTAGGCTCACACACCTGTGTGACTGATGACCCCTATGGGCTCACACACCTGGGAGTTACCTGTGTGTCTGTGGGGCTTGCACACCTGTGTGGCTGATGACCCCTGTGGGCCTTCTGAGGATCAGAAGCAGCACTCTGGGAGCATCCCCCACTCACCCTCACCCTCCCCAAGGGCAAGTGCCACTGTCCCCCTTGCAGATTAGGGCTGGCCCCAAGTCTGTGTTTGGCCTCAGGCACTCTGCTGTGGAGCCTGCCCCAGGCCCAGCGGTCCTACCTGAGGGCTCAGGGGCACCCGTGGCTCTCACATTGGCACTGATGTGAGGAGAGGCCAGCGCTCTCCATTTCTGCAGTCCTGGTGGCCCTGCAGGCAGGCTCGGCAGCCTCCAGTCCCATCTAGAGGCCCTGTGGTGGCCATTGTGGGGAGGGGGGCGCAGAGAGGTGGTCCACGTAGGCCCAGCAGGACTGGTTCTGTGCTGAGACGTGCTCTGTGCCCTGATGGTGCCTCCCAGCAGGAGCCCCATGGGTGGGGTGGCACTGTCTCCTGGAGAAGCAGCAGCTGGGCCACCCTGCTGTCCTGTATCCTCTGTCCTCCCAGGAGGCCCTGGTGGCTATGTGGCTCTGTGCAGAGTAGGCAGCTACATGGTGGCTTCTGGTACCTGCCTTGGCCTCCTGGACTGGGAGACGGGGCAGGTGGAGTGGGCGGCCTGGCTGGACCATGACAAGCCCCACAACAGGTTCAACAATGGGAAGGTGGACCCCACTGGGAGGTTTGAGGCAGGTGAGCTGCTGAAAGGACTGGCTGTGGCCTGGTTAGCCGAAGGTGGCCCAGGCCACCTGGAGAGCCTCTCGTCATGGCGGGTGCCGGCTTTTCGGGGACCTCAGGAGCCCTCCCCAGGCTGCTGGCAAGCGGCACCCCAGGCCATGCAGATGCTGGGCAGCCCAAAGGTTCCTCCTGCTCCAAAGCCCACGGCTTTCATGTAATTCTTCCTGGGTCCCTGCCCAGAGAGGACCCTGGGAGGGTCGAAGCCGCCAGGGTGGAGCAGCGGCCAGGGCTGCTGGCCAGAGGCCATTCACGTGTAGCTGAGGGCCCTGCACCTCTGCCTGAGCAGGCCTCTTTCCAGTGGAACATCTCTGGGGTCCCCCCTTGGTCCAGCACAGAGGCTCATTCACAGATGCTGCCTGAGGGCCATCCTGCCTGCTGTCCCCCAACTGAGGGTGACCACAGCTCTCTGCACAGTGGGTGTGTGTGGGTGGACAAGGCAGGTTGGGGTGCTGCCCACTGACCTTCCACTCTCTTCAGGCACCATGCCAGAGGCGTCCGCTCCAGGAGTGTGGGAGCCGGGGCAGGGCTCTCTGTATACACTCTACACTGACCGCTCTGTGATCAGACAGCTGGACCAGCTGGGCATCCCAACAGGCTGGACTGGTCCCTAGACCACCGCACTCTCTACCATGTGGACAGCCTGGTCTACTCTGTGCGGGGCTATGACTACAACGTGCAGACAGGAGGCCTGGGTAGGGGCCTCCCTGGCCAGTCCCCCACGTGCTCCCCAGGCGAAGGCCTCCGTGGCCAGCTCCCCACACCCTCCCTAAGGTATGGGCCTCCGTGGCCAGCCCCCCATACCCTCCCTGGGGTAGGAGCCTCTATGGCCAGCCACCCTCACTCTCCCCAGGTGGGGTCCTCTGTGGCCAGCCCCACACGTCCTCCCTGGAGTAGGGGCCTCTGTGGCCAGCACCACAAGCCCTCCCTGGGTGGGGCCTCCCGTGGCCAGCCACCTACACCCTCCCCGGGGGGGGAGCCTTTGTGGCCAGTCCCCCGACATCCTCCCGAGTCCCCTCCTGGGGTCCAGATGCACCACCAGGTCTGTAACTCCCTCCCATGGTTGAGGCCATGCAACATGACCTCCTGGTCTGGGCTGTGAGGGGCCACGTGCCTCTGTCCTGCCGCAGCAAACCCATGGCTGGTGTGCCAGCTGGAGCCAGAGCAAGGAATGCTGGATGGGCTGTGCATGGACACCACGGGGACACTTTGGGTGGCCTGCATTGACGGAGGCAGGGTGATCCACATGGACCCCAAGACAGGTGTGTGCACAGGGCAGTCGGTCAAGGAGGGGCCATGGGGTGCTCTGTGCTATGGTGTTCAGAGTCCGGGAGTGGGAGGGCAGCACCACATGCTTGTCCAGCTACAGGGCGACCTGTGCAGATGACTGGAGTGCCAGGATGGCCCCTCAGCACTTGGCCAGTGCAGGGAACACTGGGGCTGATGTAGAAAATGACCACAAACCAGCGTTGAAAACCACAGGACCTTGTCCTCTCCCACCCTGGAGGGTGGAGGCTGGACCAGACTGAGCTCCCCGCACAGGCTCCAGGGAGGCTCCTCCTGCATCTCCCAGCTTCCGGGCTCCAGGTGGCCCTGGCTGGTGGCCCCTCAGTCCAGTCTCTGCCTCCGTCTCCATGGGGCTCCTCCTCCTTCACAGGCTGAGGAACCCCACCTTCCAATGCAGCTCAAGCCAGGTCTCCGTCCTTGGGGTCAGGCCAGGCTCAGCTCTGGCAGGGCACTCCCCGCCTGACCGCTGTTCACAGCTGACAATAAATGTGGCCACCTCAATGTCATCTCTGCAGCTGCTGCCCTGGGATGTGCCCCGCCCCGGACTGCCCCATGCTCTGTCCAGTGTCACCCATCTTCAGGGTCTGTGTCCCCTCTTCTGTCTCTTGGGAGTACACGGCCATTGCATGAGGGCCACTTGACCCAGGAGGAGCCCATCTAAGGACCCTTCACTAATGACCTCTGCAGAGACCCGGTTCCAACACCAGGTTCCACTCACAGGTTCTGGGGTGCAAATGTGGACAGGACTCACCTCTTACAATGGTGTCCAGCTCCCTCCAGGAGCCTGGCCTCTCTAGCTCCTGGGCTCCAGGTGGCCCTGCTGACCCCTGCAATCCATGAGGCAGGGCAGAGTTGGGGATCAAGTGCAGCAGGTGCCAGGGAGATCCAGTAGGCCCAGGGCCCCACTGGGGAGTGGGCACTGTCAGGCCACCTGGGGTCCTGCAGCAGGCGGGTGGCTGGGCTTCAGGGACGTACCTGAACTTTACTCACAGGGACGCGGGGGCTGTGCACCCTGGAGATGCCAGTGTTCAGGATGACATCCTGCTGCTTCCAGGGTGCGGGGGCTGACTACTCCGACTTGTGCCTGACCTCTGCAGTGGACAGCCTGAGTCCAGAGCAGCTGTTGCGGGAGCTGCAGGCAGGACCCGTCTTCAAGGTCAGTGGGGTCTCCCTGCCAGGGTCAGCTTGGCTCCCAGCCACGTCTGCTCAGCCAGGTGTAACGCATCTTGACCTCGGGGACTGGAGCAGGCGTGGCAGCATCCATGGGGACATCTGTCCACCTGGAAAACAGCCCTCCCGAGGCCCCACGTGCCCTGCTGTGCACAGAGACATTTACAGGAAGTTTAGGAAGCTGGCGTGGCTGGGACTGCCAGGAGACTCAGCTGCGCCCAGGGACTCACCTCCACCCTCTCCTCCTGCAGGTCATGGTCCTGGGGGTGAGAGGCCTTGCATCCTGCCACTTCACTGGCTAAGGAACCCCACCTTCCAATGCAGCTCACACCAGGCCTCCATCCCTGGGGTCGGGCCAGGCTCAGCTCTGGCGGGGCGCTCCCCGCCTGACCGCTGTTCACAGCTGACAATAAATGTGGCCACCTCAATGTCATCTCTGCAGCTGCTGCCCTGGGATGTGGTCCCTCCCAGGACTGCCCCATGCTCTGTCCAGTGTCACCCAGCTTCAGCTTGTAATGGCCCCGTGTGTTCTCCAAGGTCCCCACGGGTCACCTGCACTCTGCAGAACATGTGGCCACACTGGTATCTCTGAGGTTGGCCTCTCTGCCTCCACTTGGTGCTAGGTCACTGAGAGCAGGAACCTGAGCATGGGCTGTAGCTGTGCTAGACGTGCGCAAGTCCATCTGCTAGGGATCGAGCCAGACATCAGGTGCCTTCACAGCACTGGGCATCCAGTGCCTTTACTTCCAAAACAGCCTATTTACCCCTGAAAGGCACTCGCACTCCAGCAGTGACCCAGTCCCCTGCCCAGCCCTGGCACCTGCCCACTGCCTGTGTCTGGATGGCCTGCTGTGGATAGGACCTGCCCAGAGAGTCCACACTGAGTGACACTCTGTATCGGCTTCTCACCGAGCCCCATGTCTCAAAGTCTGTCCCATTTGCAGCACGTGTCAGAGCTGCAGTCCTTTTCAGGGCTAAGTAATATTCCACCACATTGATGGACTCGTCCTATTCCCCCATTCCTCCTCAGTGGACACTTGGGTCACTTCTCCTTTCTGAACCTTGTGCATGGTGCTGCTGTGAATATTCACACACAAGTTTTCATTCCAGCGTTTGTTTCTGGGTCTTTAGGGACATACCTAGGCTGGAGGTGCTGGTGGAATGGGAACTCCCTGCATAACCGGGTGAGGCCCCTGCACACTGTCCCTCCACAGGGGGCTCCACGCTGCCCTCCCACATACACATGCTAAGAGTGATGAAGAACTTTGAGTCCCCGACTCCAGAGGGCTCAGCACAGAGCTCGCTGGAGGTCCCCACACAGGTGGCCTGCAGGTGCAGACGACACCGGGAGTCTCTGTCCTGGGCTCCCCGTGGTCATGGTGGCAGAGGTCAGCTTGTCCTGTGGGCAGGGGCGGGCAGTGCTGTGACCAGGAAGGGCTGCCTGGGACTTGAGCCTCCATCTGGGAGTGAGGCCTGTGTGGAGTTGGTCCTGGCCGAGTGGTCAGTCCTGGAGAGGGGTGGCTGGCCTGGGAAGAGGGAGAGACCTTTTCTCAGGTGCAGCCCCTGATACAGGGTTCTCAGGGGCCAGGTGGGGACCTTAGGGAGGCCAAGCAGGGGCCCAGGAAGTGGACATCCTCCTGATGACCACCACTGTCTGCTCAGGGGCTGGGAGTCCAGGAGGCAACTGGGTTTTGCCTTGTCTACGTTGGAAAGCGCTGGTGTCCACTGTCTTTGTGGTGCTGGTTTATGCCACACAGAGTTCTGGAGAGGAAATTTGTAAGACAGTGGATGCCCGCACTGCCCCAGGCCAGGGGGTGGGGTGCCAGGTCCTCACTGGAGTGGTCTCCTGGGCCAGTACTCACCTCTGTGGGAGTGTCCACAGCTTGCCAGCTGCCTGCCCCAGGTCTGCAGGGACCCCTTCTATATATGGATATCACATTAGAACCAAAAACCACAGAGCAGCTATTATATCAGTTTTCAATGCTATATTATGTTTAACATTTGATACAAAAGGCCACAGAGCAGCCATATCAGTTTTTGATACTATAGGATGGACATAATAGTAGTATTAATCACAACAGGGCAGCTATTATGTTACTTTTAGATGCAACAATATAGATATCATATTAGCTGTAAAGGTCACAGGGCAAATACTATATCAGTTTTATTTTTTATTTTTTTATTTTTTTTTTGATATCAAAAATTGAACTCAGGAGAACTCGACTACTGAGCTACATCCCCTGCCCTATTTTATATTTTAGTTAGAGATAGGGTCTCACTGAGTTACTTAGCACCTCACTTTTGCTGAGGCTGGCTTTGAACTCACAATCCTCCTGTCTCAGCCTCATGAGCCACTGGGATTATAGGCATGTGTCACTGCTCCTGGCCCTAGATCAGTTTTAGATCCTATATTATGGACATCATATTCATATCAGGGGCCACAGAGAAGTTGTCATATCAATTTTAAATGCTATATTAGTCTTAAAGGACACAGGGCAGCCACTTTATCAGTTTTTGATGCTCTAGTATGGATATCATATTCAATACTAGTATTGAAGCCCATGGAGCAGGAATTATATCACTTTTAGAAGTAACAATATGGATATTGCATTAGTATTATATTATTATATTAACTTGAAATGCCATTATTTTATTTTATTAATTAATGGATATCATTTTATTATAAAGGCTACAGTGCAGCTATTTTAATAGTTTTGGAAGCTAGAGCATGAATATTATATTAACATTAAAGGCCAAAGGGAAGCTAGTATGTTAATTTAACATGTACTGTTCTATGGATACCATAATGATATGAAAACCACAGGGCAGTTATTATATTAGCTTAGGATGCAATAAGATGGATATTACATCAATATTAAAAACCACAGGTCATGCATTATGTTTCTTTCATATGTTATAGTATAGATATTATATTAGTATTAAAGGTCACAGGGAAGCTAAGTAGTAGTTTTAGAGTTTATACTATGGATATGATGTTGGTATTAAAGACAATATGCAACTGTTATATTATTTACAATGATAAAGTATGGATACTACATCAGAACTATAGGCCATAGGACTGCTATTTTATTAGTTTTAAATGCTATAGTGTGGATATCATAAAAGAATTGAAGGTCACAGAGCAGGTATTTTATTCATTTTAGATGTTGTAGTATGGATTTTATATAGTATTAAAAGGCCACAGGGAAACTATCACTTCAATTTTAGGAGATACAGTGTTGATATTATTAAAGGCCATAGGGCAGCTAGTATATTAGATGCTATACGTGGATATTGTATTAATATGAAAGGCCACAGGAGAGCTATAATATTACATTAAGAGGCCAAAGTGTAGTTATAATGCTAATAATAGTGTCACAGGCAGCTCCTATAGTACTTAGTATAGGTGCTGTAGTATGCACACCATATTAGTACTAAAGCCCAGCCAGGCAGTGGCACATGCCTGTAATTCCAGTGAGTTAGGAAGCTGAGGCAGGGGGATTACAAGTTCAAGACCAGCCTCAGCCACTTAGTGAGTCCCCAAGTAATTTATCAAGACCCTGTGTCAAAATAATTTTTTAAAAAATTAAAAAGGGCTGGGGATGGGGTTAAATGCCCCTAGTTTCAATTCCTATTACCAAAAAAATATATTAAAGCCAAAACTTTAGTTATTTTATTAGTTCTATATGCTATACTATGTAAATCCTATTAGTATTAAGCTATTATACTCATTTTAGATACTGTAGTTTGGATATCATATTACTTTATTAAATCCCAGAACTACAGGCATTTTGTTAAATTATTTTAACTTTAGATGCTATAGTATGGATATCATAATAGTATCAATGTCCACAGGGCAGTTATTATATTACTTTAGATGACATAGTATTGAGATTTTATTAAATTTAAGGCTAAAGGCCATAGGGATGATATTATATCCATTTTAAATGCTATATTATAGATATCATATTATATGGATATTATGTTAAAGGCCACAGAGTAGCTATTATATCAATTTAAGATGCTATACTAAGGATGTCATATTGGTATTAAAGGATACAGGGAAGCTATAATATCAGTTTTAGATGCAATCATATGGCTACTACATTAAGCCACAGAGTAGATATTATATTAGCTTGAGATGCTATAGCATGGTTATTAATTTAGTATAAAAGACTACAGGGCAGCTATTATATTAATTTTGGATGCTATAGTTTGGATATATTATTAACATTAGAGGTTACTGGGAAGTTATTATATTAGTAATAAAATTAAACCCTCAGTACAGTTATTATATTAGTTGTACTTACTATAGTATAGATATTACTTCAATATTGAAGCCACAGAGCAGCTATTATATTAATGTAGATGCTGTAGTATGGATATTATACTAATATGAAGGCTATATGAGAGCTATACTAACCTATTCTGCAGCCACAGTATGCATATATTAATACTAAATACCACAAGGAAGCTTTTACAGTAGTGTAAGATGCTACAGTGAATATACTACATTACTATTAAAGGCAAAAGTTTAGTTGTTACATTAGTATTAGATACTATATTAGTTTTAAATAATATTCTGAATATCATAATAGTATTGGCAGCTACTATATCAGATTTAGATGCTACATTATGGAGAATTTAGTAATATTAATAGCCATAGGACAGCTATCTTATCAGTTTTAGATGCCAAACAGGTAATCACACTAGTACCAATTGCTTCAGATCAGCTATTATATTAGTATTAAGACTACAGGGGAGATATTATATCCATTTTAGATAATATAGTATGCATATCTTATTTGTATTCAAGGCTACAGGGCAGCTATTATATCAATATTAGAGGCTACACTAAGCAGTTTTAGATGTTATACTAATATGATATCATATCAGTATTACAGGCATCATGGCAACTATTTGTTTTAGGTGCTGCAGTATGTATATTATTTAGTATTAAAATCACAGTACAGCCATTATATTAATTCAGATGCTACAGTATGATGCTATATTAATATTAAAGGTCACAGGGCAGATATTTTATCAGTTTAAGATGACATAATATGAATATCATATTAGTATTATATATTATATTATTAAAGGCCACAGGGCAGCTCTTATAATAGGATGGATATTTTATTAGTTTTAAAGATCTCAGGGAAGCCATTATATCAGTTTTAGATGTTCTAGCATGGATATCATATTAGTATTAAATGCCCAGGTCAACAATTATGTCACTTTTATATGTTTAAGTATGCATAACATATTAGTATTAAAGTCAACATGGCAATTGATATATTAATTTCAATAGTATAGCTTGAATATCATTAGTTTACTGGCTACAAAGCAGATATTTTACTAGCTTAATGTACTATAATATAAATATCATACTAATATTAAAGGCCACAGAGCACCAGTTTATCAGTTTAAGATTCTATATCATGTATATTAAATATTAAAATCCACCAGAGAGTTATTATATTGGTTTCACAGGCTGTAGAAAAGGTGTCACATTCATATTAAAGGTCACAGTACATCTATTACATTGGTTTTAGAGGTCATAATATGGATGTCATATTAGTATTAAAAGCTAAGGAGAGCTATTGTATTAGTTTTAGATGCCATAATATGGATATCACATTAGATTTAAAGGCCACAGCCCAGCTACTATATTCATTTTAGATACTATAGTTTAGATATAATATTAGTATTAAAAGCCTCTAATGCTTCTAATATCTGTTTTTGATGCTATAATATGAAAATCATATTAATAGTAAATGCCATAGAGCAGATATTTTATCAGTTTTCCATGCCATAAATATGGAGATCATATCAGTAACAAAGGCCACAGGACAGCTATCGTATTAGATTTAGAGGTCATAATATGGATGACATATTAATAGTGAAATCTATAGGGAAGCTATTATATTAGATTTCATGCTATCACGAGGTTATTATATTAATATAAAAAGACAGAAGGAAGCCATAGGATGGATATACTATCTGTATTGGAAGGCCACAGGACAACTTTTATATTAATTTCAGGGACCATAATTTTTATATCATATTAATGTTAAAGGCCATGGGGCAGGGGCTGGGATTGTGACTCAGTGGTAGAGCACTTGCCTGGCATGCATAAGGCAATGGATTTGATCCTCAGTACCACATTAAAATAAATAATTAAATACAGGTATTGTGTCCATCTATAACATTAAAAAATATTTTAAAAAGGCCACAGGGTAGGCTGGGGTTGTGGCTTGGTGTAGAGTGCTTGCCTAGCATGTGTGAGGCATTTGGTTTGATCCTCAGCACCACATAAAAATAAACAATATGGGCTGGGGTTATGGCTCAGCAGTAGAGCACTTAGCACATGTGAGGCCTTGGGTTTGATCCTCAGCACCACATAAAAATAAATAAATAAATATGTAAATAAATAAAATAAAGGTATTATGTCCACCTACAACAAAAAAAAAATTTTAAAAGGACATAGGGCACGAATTATATTAGTTTTAGATGCTAAATTATGGATATTATGTTATTATTAAAGATCACAGTTCACCTATTTTATTAGGTTTAAATGTTGTACTATGGATATCATTAGTATTAAAGACCACAGGACAACTATTATAATATTTTAAGTACCAGAGAGCATAACAGGTTAGTATTGAAGGCCACAGGAAGCTATTATATTAGTTTTAGAGTCCACAGTATGGATATTACATTAGTATGTAAGGCCATAGTGCCACTATAATATCAGTTTCTGATGCTATATTATGGATTTTTGCTACAATTAAAGGCCACAGTATAGTTATTATATTAATTTTAGAGGCTATAGTACAGAGACCACATTTGAATTACAAAGCACAGGTCAGCTATTATATCAGCACTAGGTGCTATAGTATGAACATCATTAAGTATTAGAGGCAAAGGTACATGAATTAGTTTAAGATGCTATATATTGATATTATATTAATATTAAAGAACACAGGAGATCTATTAGATGAGGAGTATGTATGTTACATTAGTATGAAAGGCTATAAGACAGCTACTATATTAGATTGGGATGTTTTGCTATGGATATCATATTACTGTAAAAGACCAAAAAGCAGTTATTATATTAGTATTAAATGCTATAGTGTGCACACTATATTAGTATTAGAGACCAAAGGTCAGCTATTACATGTTTTAGATATACATTGAAATCTCTTGTAGATAGAGACTCATGCTTATAGTCCTAAAATCAATTATGGTGAAGATTTCTGGAGAAACTTAGTTAAGATTTTCTGTGGAGGAGGGGGTGCCCTACAGAAGATTCTTTTAGTAGTGCAGTCACACTAAGGTAACTTCTGACCAGCAATTGACCCCAGTGCCAACATTAACATGAGATTGACTTGTAGATGAAGCCCACTAAATAGGATGGCCACCATGACAGTTCTGGAGAGGACCAGCTAAGGTCAAAAACTCTACTGCCCAAAGTGAAGGAGGAGTTGAACACCTGATTGGCAGAGTACAGAGGTGGTCCCCAGTTCTCCTGGTAAACATTAAACACTAATGAAGTTTAGGGACAGCCAAGAGATGAGAGAGAGAGAAAGAGAGAGAGAGAGAGAGAGAGAGAGAGAGAGAGAGAGAGAGAACACTTAGGTGAACACTAAGTTGGCAAAAGATGACAACAATATAGTAAGTAAGTGACATTTCTGAATACTTGAACAAAAGCATAGACTTACAAAAGTAGTCTTTACATTATCTGAGGAAAGTACTAAGAATCAACCCTGAAGAAGTAAGCAGTTGGCCTTTTGAATACAATAGAACACAAATGAAGAAAATCAAAGTTTGATGAAGAATCTGGGTTTTAGAATTTAAAGAATTAAATGTAAAGGAAATACCTAAAAAGCCAATTATTTTATGGACAAGTCATTAGAAGACATGGAGAATCCTTAACAACTTCTAGAATAGGTCAGAGTCCAGGAACACAGTTGAGATGAAGCTGGCTGAGCATCCTTGGGAGGGACAGTTTTGTCATGAGAGGAGGTGGTGAAGGGCTACACAGTAAACTGTAAGAGATTATTGTCAAGGGTTACATAAGGGGCTGAGAAAGGAGGTAGTAGAGGGATATACAGGAGATGAGGGCAGTTAGTGAAGGAAAACATAGGAGTTGAGAGGTGTTGTGGAGGGCTACAGAGGATGGGATGAGAAGAGATGGTGGCGTGCTACAAAGAAGCTGTGAGAGGACATGGTCAAGGGCTACACATGAGCCCTTGAGAGGAGGTGACAAGAGAGTACATAGGATCAGATAAAAGGAAGTGGTGAAGGGCTAAATGGGGAGAGGAGAGGAGAAGAAGGAGGGCTACACAGAAAGCTGTGAGAGGAGTGGTGGAGGGTTACACAGGTAGAGATGAAAGGTGCTGGTGGGGTGTTACACAGGAGGAGATGAGAGGAGAAGGTTGAGAGCTACACAGGTTCAGTAAAAGCCGACAGTGGAGGGCACACTAGAAGCCATCTGGGATGTGATACAGGGATACACAGGAATTGATAAGTGGTGTAGGGTCACAGAGTGGGTCATAAGAAGTGGTGGTCAATGTTAACACAGTATGAAGCATAGTATCCCAGGGATGCTGAATTCTAAGGAATTCTTGGTTTGACCCTTATTCTGACCCCTCTCACCTATTCATAACTCTAAAACACTAATACTACTTCCTATCTCCTAGCTTTTACCTCACCCTAGAAACCCTAAATATAAGCCCACAAACCATGTGCTTCTGTTTAACATCTATTCTGTAAACAACCCCTACCTACTCTGTACTCAACATCTGACCACACTCCAGACCACAAATTTGCTCAGGCTCAACTCCATCCATAATACCCACCCTAACCATAATGTTCACCACATAATTTTGTTTTTCTGATTTTGATCTTGAGAAGGGGCTAGGCTTCAGCCTGGCTGACCTTGAGAAGAAGATGGTTTCAGTGTGGATGACATTTGAAGGTAGGCCTCATTCCTCCATCCAGGGCTGGTTGGCCACATCTGCTCTATTCTTGTAATGCATTCTTCTGGAGCAGGTTGGAGAGATCCTGGTTTGCCTGAATGTGATTTTGACCTGAAACAATCAAGCTACTTTTCCCACAGTCATTGTGAATATTGCACCTGAGTGTCACACCAGTCTTGTACTGGGACATCTTTATATCCTGTTAATGATGTTAAAACTGGCTCTGAGCAATCAGATGGCTTCTATGGGGTACCTGCTGGTAAGTGGGAACAATCCCAAACCCCACTCCCAGCTCCTTTACCACCTTTACCATATCTAAGACAAAGAAGAAGGGATTTCAGTCCTTGACAGGGTGTTCTCGACAGGAACAGTGTTCTCTGAGGCAGATGTTGCTTCTGGGGATGGGATACTGACCCTGGAGCAGCTGAAGTGTAATGAAGCAGGGTGAGGGGGCATTTACAAGGTACAGTATAAATGTCATATTAGTATTCAAGGCCTACACGGCAGCTATAATATTAATTTTACAAGATGTAGTAGGATATTATATTAGAATAAAAGGGCACAAGGCAGTTGTTATTTCTGTTTCAAGGCCACATTATTAATATTATATTAATATTAAATACACAGAACACCTATTATATTAGCTTTAGTTGCTATAGTATGGATATTACAGTAGTATTAAAGACCACCATGCAAGTATTATACTGGTTTTGGATGCTATAGTATTAACATCGTCTTAGTATTTAATGTCACAGGGCTGCTATTATATTAGTGTTAGATACTATGGCATGATATTAATGTTAAAGGCCACAGGGAAGCTATTATTTAAGTTTTAAATACTATAGTATGGATATCACATTAGTATTCATTGCCACAGGGCAGCTATTATATTAGTTTCAGATGGAGTGCTATGGATATAATATTAGTGTTAGAGGCCACAAGTCAGCTTTTATATTAGTTTTAGATGGCATGTTTAAATATTGTAGCAGTATTGGGGGCCAAGGGCATTTATTACATTAGTTTTAAGATGTAATAATATGGCATCACTTCTTCCCCAGCTCATGGCCTGGTTGGTGGGGTCCCACAAGGCTCAACATGCATATCAAGAACTGTTATTTCTGTTCAGGGTCCACCTACCCTGTCCATGGCATGATGTCCACCTTCAATTATTGCAAGGTATTCAGATTCTGTAAATCCAATGTACTAAGAACTTTAAAATAAAGCATAATCCTCACAAGGCCAGGTGGACTAAAGCATTCAGGAAAGCAGCTGGTCAAGAGCTTACAGTGGATAATTCATTTGAATTTGAAAAATGTAGAAATGAACCTGTCAAATGCCAGCAAGAACTACGGAATAAAACTATGAATGCAATGAAGAAAGTTGAAGAGATCAAACAGAAATGCCAAGCTAAATTTATAATGAACATATTGAGAAAAAAATAGAGCTACAGAAAGTTCAGGACATTAAAGAAGTCAAGCAAAACTTCCATCTTATCTGAGCCCCTCTTTCAGGCAAAGGAAAGAAGTTGGAAAAAAAAATGGTACAGCAGTTACAATAGGATGTGGACATGTGGACATGTTTCTTATAAATCTTGCTCTCTGTAACCATTTCTATATGTACACATGAAAATCTCCTTTGGAGACTTAGAATTTAATTTTAAAGTATTGATTTTTATATAAAGTCACTGAAGTGAAAGATGATTATAAATAATTTTCTTCTACATTGCTATCTGCAAAGCATCAGATTATGGTTGTTACATTGCACCTCACTGTAACATCTTCACTGATAGATGTGCTTATATAAATCACGAAAATTGTGTTTATAAATGCACAAGTGGATTGTGGGCAGAATAATGGCACTAGGCATCATTTATGTAATAACTAATTACAAAAATTTATGGCCAGTGATATATAAAATAATTGTTTTTGCAATTAAAAAAAGATGCAGGGGCTGGGTTGTAACTCAGTTGTAGAGTGCTTGCCTAGCATGTGTGAGGCATTAGGTTTGATTCTCAGCACTGCATATAAATAGATAAAGTAAAGGTCCACTGACAACCAAAAAAAATTTTTTAAAGATACATAATATAAATATTACATTAGGTTAAAGACAACAGGGAATATTCTTATTATTTTTATTTGCTAATGTATGGACATTACATTAATATTAAAGTTGATTAAAGACCCTAGAAAGCTTCTTCTTTATTAGTTAAGGTACTATATTATGAATATTACATTAGCATTCAAGGCCACATTGCAATTTTTATATTAGCTTGAGATGCTGTAGTATGAATATCATTTTACTATAAAAAGCTACAGGGAGTTATCATATTAATTTTGGACAATATAACTTGAATATTATATTAATGTTAAATGCAACAGGGCAGCTATTATGTTATTTTAGGTGCCATAGCATGGATATTACAGAAATATTAAAGGCCACAGAGAAGTTACTATGTTTATTTTAGATGCTCTTATATGGCTATTAAATTAATATCAAAGGTCACAAGGCAACTAAAGTTTCTAATTTTAGATGCTATGTTATGAATATTTTGTTACATTAGAGGCCATAGGATAGGTATTACATCAGTTTTAGATGTTATATTTTGGACATTATATTAGTAATAAAAGTGACAGGGCAGTACAGTGCTATAATTTACAATTCTATAATTTGTGTACTGTACTATAATATTATATTGATAGCCAAGTGGCAGTTATTTATTAGTTTTACATGACATAAGATAGATATCCTATTAATATAAAGCCACATGGCAGCTATTATATTAATATTAGGTGGTACAATGTGAATATCACAATAATACTAAAGGTCATAGAAAGAATATATATATATATATATATATATATATATATATATATATATATATATATATATATATATGCCATAGCATTTAATATTAAAATACACAGTTTTAGTTTATTAAAATATTAATTTTAGATGTTGTCTATGGACGTCACAATAACATTAATGTCCACTGGCTGGCTACTTTATTTGAATGCTATATTATAAATATCATATTAGTTTTAATTGTCCCAGGGAAAGTATTATATTAGTTTCAGATGCTATAGTTTTGAGATCTCATTAGTATTAAAGGCACCTATTTTTTTAAGATGTCCCATGCTATGGGACTAGAATTGTGGCTCAGTGGTAGAACGCTTGCCTAGCACGTGCGAGGCCCTGGGTTCAATCCTCAGCACCACATAAAAATAAATAAATAAAATAAAGGTATTGTGTCCAACTACAACTAAAAAATAAATTAAAAAATATATCATGCTATGGATATTATAATAGTTTTAAAGGCCAAAGTTCAGCTATTGTATTAGTTTTAGATGCTATATGTGGATATCATGTTAGCATGAAAAGTGAAATTAAAGCAATTACATTGGTTCTGGAGGCTACACTATGGATATTATATTAATGTTAGAGCCTCCAGGATAGATATTGTTAATATAATACACAGGGAGATGAGAAAGGAGGTGATAGAGGAATATACAGGAAATTAGAACAATTGGTGAAGGAAAACACGGGAGTTGAGAGGCCTGTTTTATATGCCACAGTAGGGATATTGTTTTAATAATAACAGGCAGTTATATTAATTTTTGTTACTATAATATCTACATAATATTAATATTAAAGGCCACAGGACAGTTATTACATTAGTATTAGACGCTATATTAAAGATGTTACATCAGTATAAAAGACACAGGACATTAATATATCAGTTTTCTTTTTGCTACTGTATGGATAGCATGTTAGTATTAAATGTCATAGGGCAGCTATTATATTTGTTTTAGATGCTATAGTATGGATATTATATTAAAATTAAAATCCCCAAAGCAATATCATATTAGTTGTAGATTGTACAGTATGGATATTATAGTAGTGTTTAAGGCTACAGGGCACAAACTGTAGTAGTTTTAGAATCTATAATATAGGGAATATATTAATTATAGTCACCAGAGTGCAGCTATTATATTTTTTTTTTAGTTTTAGAAGCTACAGTATTGATATGAATATTAAAGGCCACAAGGCAACTATTATATCAGTTTCAGAGGCTCTAGCATGGATATCACATTAATATTTAAGGTCATAGGGCACCTATTGCATTAGTTTCAGATGCAGAAGTGTTACTAGTAAAGGCACAGGGCTGCTATTGTATTAATTTTAGATGATATAGATGACTATTATATTAGAAATGAAGTCCACAGTCAGCTATTACATGAGTATCAGAAATACACTATGGATATTATGTTACTGTTAAAGACCACAGTGAAGTTATTAGTTTTAAGATACAAAACTATAGATTTTGAGTATTAACACCACAGAACATCTATTATATTATTATTAGTACAGTATGGAATCATATTAGTATTAAAGGCCAGAAGTATTAGTTTTACACATTATAAAATAGATATTATGTTTGGGTTAAAGGGAAACTTTATACTAGTGTTAGACACTATAGTATAGTTATTATTAAATTAACAGTGAAGGTCATAGGGTAGTTACTGAATTAATGTAAAATGGCATGTATATTACATCAGTAATGAAGGTCAAACAAAGTTCAGCTATTATTTTAGTTTTAGAAGCTATAGTATGATATCATAGTAATATTAAATGCCATAGGACAGCTATTATATTAGTATTAGATGTTATACTAATAATGTTATATTAATATAAAAAGCCACAGGGAATTAACATATCAGTTTTCAATGCTATCAATATGGATGTCATGTTAGTTAAACATCACAGATCAGCTATTATATTAGTGTTAGGTGCAATAATATGGTATTATATTAAAATTAAAGGCCATATAGCATCTATTACATTAGTTTTAGGAAAAAAAATTATATATATATTTGTACCAGGGATTGAATTGAATCCAGGGGTGCCTAACCACTGGGAGACATCCCCAGCTCTTTTTTATATTTTATTTAGAAATGAGGTCTTGCTGAGTTGCTAAGTGCCTCACTAAGTTGCTGTGGCTGGCTTAAACTCATGATTCTCCTGCCTCAGGCTCTTGAGTTGCTGGGATTACAGGCATACACCACTGCACTTGGCCAGAATCTATATTACTGATATTATATCAACTATAAATGCCACAGGGCAACCATTATATTAGTGTTGGATGCCATAATACAAATAACATGTCAATATAAAGGGCACAGGGCATAGATTATATTAGTTTTAGATTAGTTTTATTATTAAAGGCCATAGGACAAATATTATATCAGTTCGAGATGTTATATTTTGGCTATTTTATTAATATAAATGGCTATAGGGCAGCTATTCTTTTAGATACTATAGAATGGATATTATATTAGTAATAAAGGATACAGGGAAGCTTTTACACTAGTTTTAGAGTACGCAGTAGGGATGTCAT
Source organism: Callospermophilus lateralis (assembly GCF_048772815.1). Classification (NCBI taxonomy): domain Eukaryota; kingdom Metazoa; phylum Chordata; class Mammalia; order Rodentia; family Sciuridae; genus Callospermophilus; species Callospermophilus lateralis. Next base: position 679,311 of record NC_135307.1, read on the forward strand.
ATTAATATTAAGACCACAGAGCAACATTATATTAGTTTTAAATATGTACTATGGATATCATCATATTAGTATTAAATACCTCAGTGCAGCTCTGATACCAATTTTCAATTCTATAGTCTAGAAATCATATTAATATTAAAGATCACATCTATTATCACATTTCCATGCTCTAACAGAAATATCATATCAGTAATAAAGACCACAGGGACTACTCTTATATTTTAGAGGTCACAGTATGAATATTTTAAACTATTATATTAGTATTTGAGGCCAGAGTATGGATATTATATAAATATCAAAGGCCACAGGGTGCCGCAGTCTCTGGCTGGGCACAAATCACGAGTCTCCACACAGCTTGTAGATTCAAACAGCAATTCTTTATTCCCCAAACTCACACCGGCCGTCTACAAACACGTTCTGGGGGAATCCACTTTCTCTGCCCGAATCCACTTCTCCCAAATCCACTACTCTGCCCAAATCCACTCTCTCCCAAATCCACACTCTCCCAAATCCACACTCTCCCAAATCCACTCCACATGGACTTCTGTCTCCCAAAATATACTGTCTGACCCTAAGCACTCAAGAGGAACTCAGCAGCAGGATACGCCCTATTCCAAAGGAGGAACACCCTAATCTCCTATTATACTAAACCGCCCTATTCTAAAGGGGAAACACCCTACTCTCCTATTATGCTAAACTGCCCTATTCTAAATGGGGAACACCCTAAACACGGATCCTGCCCTGGTCCTTGAGCAGGGTCACCTTTCAGAAGTCCTTCCACTAGACAGCATGGGAGTAAGCTGGCAAGGAATTTGTCATACCTACTTGGCTGATGGCTCCCAGTAACAGGGGACATATGCTATTAATTTTAGGTGCCATAATATGTATATCAGATTAGAATTAAAAGTCAAAAGGCAGCAATTATATCAGTTTAAGATGTGTTGGTATGATTTTACATTAATAATAAAGGTCACAAGGCAATTATTAAATTACTTTTAGATGCTATAGTATGAATATTATAATAATATTAAAGGCCACAGGGTAGCTATTATATTAATTTTAGATCACATAGCATAAATATCTTATTAGTATTAGAGACCACAAGGCAAATATTATTTTATTTTTAGATGCTATAATTTGGATATCATATTAGAATTAAACAGCCTCAGGGCCATTATTATTTCAGATTTGAAGGCCACAACATTGATATTATATTAATATTTAAGGCTGCAGAGCAATTGCTATATTAAGTGTGTATGGTACAGTACAGATATCATATTAGTGTTACAGGCCAGGGACACAGCTTCCCAGCTGCCAAGCCATGCAGCTGGCGCACTGTTCTCTGTTGAGAAGCAGCAGCCAAGCAGCAGAGCAAAGCAGAGGAACAACAACCTGGGCAGGCTGGAACACAGGTGCCAAGCATGGGCCACAGCCTCAAAGAGTCTGCCAAGCTGGCATTGGGGGTCTGAGGTGGGGTGGATCACTGCCACAAGCAGGCCATGGTGCACTGACCTGCCATCCCAAGATGACACTGACCTGTCATTCCAGAGGAGCAGGGAGATAAAGGAGTAGGACAAACCTGAATGAAATTCAGCGCTAACAAATAGTGTTAGTGCATTTCCACACCCTAATTAGCATAATGTTTGGACCAACAGCATTGGTACTTTTTTCAAATGCTGATTAGCATAAGTTTGGACCAATAGTGTGGACCCAAGTGCTATATAAACAGAGACAATCAGATGGCAACCCTTTTCAGGGCTCCTCTTGCACTGCTCATACTGTGGGGAGTCCTGTTTCTATGCTCATGTGAATAAATCCTATTCTCACACTCACACATCCTGATCTGTGGATTTTATTCTTCAAATTCACAAGACAAGAACTCAGAAAGAAGAAGAAACTAACAGTGAGCTGCTGGGGTCTGCTGTGTCACTGGAGGGTATGGCCCACCATTAGAGCTGCAACACTTCTCAGCTGCAGAGGGCTGGAGCTTGTGCAGACCCCTCTGCCAGTAGAAGGAAGAAACTCTATTTTAACAGGGCAGTAATTATATCAGTTTTAAGTGACATCATGTGGATACTATATTAAATGCTGCAGTGCAGCTATTATATTCATTTTAGATATTAACAATAACCACTATTATATGAGTTTAACAGATTATAGTATTAATATTACATTGATGTTAAGTGCCACAGAGCAGCTATAACATTAGCTTTAGAGCTATAGTATGGATATCATATTAGTGTTTAAGGCCTCAAAGGATCTATTATATTAGAATTGATGCTAAAAATGGATCTCATTTTAGTAATAAAGGCCATAGGACACATACTACATTACTTTAAAATGCTTTAATATGTATATTACATTAAAGAATTCAGGACACATTTTATATTAGTTTTAGATGTTATAGGATGCATATTATACTACATTAAAGGCCACAGGGCATGTATTATATGTTTTTTATTAGTTTTTAGTTTTTAGTTTTAGGTGGACACAATATCTTTATTTTATTTTTATGTGGTACTTAGAATTGAACCCAGTGTCTCATGCATGTTAGGAGAGCACGCTACCACTTGGGCCACATCCCCAGCCCGTATTATATGTTTAAGGTGATATAACTAGTATTAAATGCCACAGTGCAATTATCATATTAACTTGAGATGCTATAGTATGGATATCATTTTACTACAAAAGGCCACAGGACAGTTATTATATTAGTTTTGAATGATATAGCATGAATATTAATATTAACATCTACAAGGCCACTATTATATTAATATTAAATACTATCATATGGATATCATGAGAGTATTAAAGACTCATGCAGCATTATATTAGGTTTAGATGCCATAATACAAATATTACATAAATATAAATGGCTGTAGCACAACTATTATATTTAGATATGAGTATCAAAGGTCACAGAACAACTATCATGTCAGTTTTATAGGCTATACTACATATATTAGTAGTAAAAGCCACAGGGCAGATGCTGTACTTTGTATATTTTATTAGTAAAGAAGACTCAGGAAAGCTATTGTGTTAGTTTTTGATGCTGAAGTACTGGTATTACATTAATATTAAAGACCAAGGGGAAGTTATTTTGTTATATTTAGATGGTATAGTAAGGATATCATGTTAGTACTAAAGGCCATAGGGCAGCCATTATATTAATTTTAGATGATAAATAAGGATATTACATTAACATTTAAAGGCCATAGGGCAGCTATTATATTACTTTTAGAGTCTATAACATGAAATATTATATTAATATTAAAGGCCATAGGACAGCTAATATGTTAGTCTCAGATGCTACAAATAAGGACAGTCCATCCATTACAGGTAAAAGTGCCCCTATTATTTACTTCTATATGCTCTTGTAGAATATCACAGTAATATTAAAGTCCAGAGGAGAAGTATTATGTTAGCTTTAGAGATCATATTGTGGATATCATATCAGTATTAATTGACACAGGGCAAGTATTATATTAGTTTCAGATGCTATAGTATTGAAATCTCATTAGTATTAAAGGCTACAGCATGCTTATTTATTAATATTTATTTTAGTATTAGAGATTGGGCATGGGATGCTTAACCACTAAGCCACAATCCCAGCCCTTTTTAAAAATTATTTTTTAATATGTATTTTTTAGTTGTGGGTGGATATAATACCTCTATTTTACTTTTAAGTGGTGCTGAGGATCAAACCCAGTTCCTCACATGTGCCAGGTGAGCATGCTACCCCTGAGCCCCAGCCTCAGCCCTTTATTTTTATTTTGAGTCAGGGTCTTGCTAAGTTGCTTAGGGCTTTGCTAAGTTGTTGAGGCTGGCTTTGAATTTGTGATGCTTCTGCCTTAGCCTCCCAAGTCACTGAGATGACAGGTGTGTGTCTCTACATTTAATTTGAGATGTCATGCTATGAATATTATAATATTTTAAAGGCAACAGGAAAGCTATTGTATTAGTTTTAGATACTATATTATAGACATCGTATTAGCATGAAAGGCAACATTTAAGCTATTACTAGTTTCAGAGGCCACAGTACATTACATTAATGTTAAAGGCCACAGGATATGTATTACTTTTCCAGGCTACACTATTGATATTATTAATAATAAAGGAAACAGGAAAGTTATTGTATTAATTTTAGTTGCTACAATATCTATATAATATTAACATTTAAGGACACAAGGTAGTAGTATATCTGCTTTAGATACTGTATTAATGATGTTATATTAACAGTAAAAGATGAAGGGCACTGATATATTGATTTTTCAATGCTATTGTACAGATATCATGTTAATATTAAAGGTCAGCTATTATATTACTTTTAGATGCTATAGTATGGATATTATATTAAAATTAAATATCAGAGAGTACCTATAATATTAGTTTTAAAATCTATAATGCTAATATTATATTAATCATAAATGTCACAGAGCAGCTATAATATTAGTATAGAATGCTATAGCATAAATATTTTATTAAAATTAAATGTCACAGGAAACCTATTATATTGGTTTTAAATCTATAATAATGATATTAATTATAAATGTCACAGTACAATTATTATATTAGCTTTGAATACTATAGTATGGCTATCATGTTCATATCAAAGGTCAAAGTGCAGCTGAACACAAAATTAGTCAGGCAGTCAGTAAAGATAGGTAGATTGAGTCAGATCAGATCAAGGAGGCCAATTACAGTTAGTCCCAGATGTAGGAGAGGGATTGAAATGCTAATGCCTTCAGAGCCCTTCCTCCACCCTTATCAAGATAATCTGCCCCTGCTCCAACCTGTTGCAAAAGTAACCTGCCCAGGAATTGTCCTTCCCTAGAGGGAGTTGTGAAAGTTGCTAGTTAATTCAACCTGGGCCCCCTTCCTGCCCAAATGCTCCACTTTGGCCCCTCCACCCCATCTGCTTCTCACCTTTTGGCCATCCCACTGAGCATCTCCTGGGCCTAGTCAGGTATGCAAGAAGGAAAGAGATAAAGGGAAGACAGCAAAAGAACAAAAGAAGCCTAAGACATATAAAAAGGTTCTTGGTGATAGAGAGGTGGGAGGGAAAGGGAGGGAGAAGTGGAATTGCATGAAGATGGAAGGAGACCCTCATCATTACAGGTGAGGAAAAAGGAAAAAAAAAAAAAGAAGTGTGTCACATTAGATTGGGTAGAGAGAAGTGATGGGAGGGGAGGGGGGGGAAGAAAGGGTAGCAGAATAAAATAGACATTATTATTGCTGTATGTATATATTTGACTGCATGACCAATGGGATTCTGCAACCTGTACACTCAGAAAAATGAGAAATTATACCCCATCTGATTCAAATGTATGATATGTCAAGATCATTATATTGTCATGTGTAACTAATTAAAACAAATTAAAAAAAATAAAATGAAAAAAAAAGGCTCTTGGGATTCCAGGATACCAGCTATGGCCCCTTTCTCCCTCCAAGGAGAAGTCTGTTACCCCTTTTTAAATAAATCCTGTTTTATATGCTTGCTTTGGTGTGCTTCTCTAATGTTATATGTCAACATGTTAAGAAGCAGAACTCGTCACTGGTATTACAGCCATTTGATCAAATTTAGGTGTTCTAATATAGATACCATATTAGTATTAAAGGCCAAAGGTAAAAATTATACCACTTTTAGTTGCTTGAGTATGAATACCACATTAGTATTAAAGTCAACAGGGTAGTTAATATATTAATTTTAGATAAGATTATAGGAATATCATATTAGTTATTAGACATAAAGCAGATATTATATTAGTTTAAAGTGCAATAGTATGGATATAATGTCCATATTAAATGCCACAGGGCATCTATTTATCTGTTTTAGATGCTATAATATGGACAATAAATAAATATGAAAATTGACCAGGAAATTATTATATTGGTCATAGAAATATTTACAGGTCATAGAAAGAATGGTATATTAATATTAAAAGTCACACTACATCTATTGCATTGGTTTTAGAGGCTATAATATACATATCATATTAGTATTAAACACTACAGGGCAGCTATTATATTAGTTTTAGATGCTATAGTATGTATATCACATTAGTATTCAGGGCCACAGTATAGCTATTACATTAATTTTAGATACTATAGTTTAGATATTTTATCAGTGTTAAGGGCCACAGAGCAGTTATTATGCCAGTTTTAAAAGGACTTAGTATAGATATTACGCTTACATTATAGATCATAATGCAGCTATTATATTAGTTTATAATGCCAAAACACAAATATAATATTAATATCAAAGTCCATAGAATAGTTTTGAAATTAGTTTCAAATGCTATACTATGGATATTATATTAAAACTAAAGGCCAAAAGGCAGATAAAATAATAGTATATGATTCTGTGGTATACATGTTATAACATCTTAGTATTAAGGACCAAAGTTTACCCATTATATTAGTTTAAGATGTTATTTTATTAATATTACATTAACTCAAAGGTCAGATGCCAGCTATCATATTAGTTTTTATGCTATTCTATGGACATAATATAAATATGAGAGGCCACATGTCAGCTATTACATTAGCTTGAGATAGCAAAGTATGAATATTACATTGATGTTACAGGCCAAAGGGCAGTTATTTTATGAGTTTTAGGTATTAATATGTGAATAGTACACTAGTGTTAAAGGCTACAGGATATATATCATATTAGCTTAGGATGCTATAATATGGATATTAATTAATATAAAAGGTCACAAGGCAGCTATTATATTTATTTTAGACGATATATTATGAATATTATAGTACTATAAAGACCACAACTTGGATATTTTATTAGTATTAGATGTGAGGTATATATTAGATTTAGATAAAATAGTATGGATATTATATTAGTGCTGAAAGCCACAGGGAAGCTATTACTTTAGGATGCTAGAGCATGAATATTTCCATAGTATTAAAGGACATATACCAGATATTATATTAGTTATAGATGTTATAGTGTGGACATCATTTGGTTTTAGAGACCACAAGGCAGCAGTTATAATAATGTTAGTGTCTATAGCTTCTATATGATATCAGTTTTTAAGGTCAGAGGGCAGATATTTTATCAATTTTAGGTATTACATTAATATAAAAGGTCACAAGGCAACTATTGTTTTAGTTTGAGATTCTATAGGATGGATATTATGTTAGTAACGAAAGACATAGGGAAGCTAACTAATGAGTTTTAGAGGACTCGGTAGGGACATCATATTAATATTAAAGGCCACAGAGCAACTATTACATCAGTTTTAGATGCTAAAATATGTATCTCATATTAGTATTAAAGACCTCAGGATAGCTATATCATTTTTGATGCTATAATGTGAAAAATCATGTTAATATTAAAAGATACACCATAGCTATTATATCAATTTTAGATGCTGCTATGGATATTATATGAATATAAAAGGCTACAATGCAGCTGTTCTTTTAGTTTTAGATGCTACAGGGTAGATATTATATTAGTTACAAAAGACATAGTAAAGCTATTAAGCAAGTTTTAGAGGACTCAGTAAGGGATATCCTATTGATATTAAATGCCACAGGGCAGCTATTATAATAGTTTTAGATACTGTAGTATGGACTTACATTAATATAATAATCAAGGCCACAGGACAGATATTATATGATTTTAACATGGCATAGTATAGGGCTGGGGTTGTGGCTCAGAGGTAGAACAATTGCCTATCATGCATGAGGCACTGGGTTTGATCCTCAACACCACGTAAAAATAAGATAAAAACATTATGTCCAACTATAACTAAAAATATTTTTTTAAAAAGATGGCATAGTATAAATGCTATTTTAATATTAAAAGACAAAGGGAAGCTATTATATTAGTATCGAATGCTATAATATGAAAATCACATTAGTATTTAAGATCAAAGATGTATTACATTAGTTTAAGATGCTTTAGAGTAGATATTATGTTAGATTAAAGACCATGGGTTACATTTTATGTTAGTTTTAGATTCTAGCATAAATATTGTATTAATGTTAAAGGTCCAGAATATCTATTACATCAATTTAAGATGCAATAATATGAATACTACATTATTACTAATTACCAGAGGGCAGCTATTATATTAGCTTCAGATGCTAGAGTATGGATATCATTTTACTAAAAAAGCCTACAGGGCAATTATTACATTTTGGATGATATAGCATGGATAATTTACTATTAGTAACAGCTACAAAAGCAACTATTATATTAATATTAGATGCTGCCTTATGAATTTCATAATAGTATTAAAGACTCAGGGCAGATATTATATGAGTTTTAGATGCTATAGTACAAATATTATATCATATTAAAGGCCAAAGCACAGCTATTATACTTATTTCAAATAGTGTATTATGAATATTAGTATCAAAGTCTACATGGTAACTATCATATTAGTTTTAGATGCTATACTTTGTATATTATCTTAGTGGTAAAGTCCAGTAAAGGCAGACATTATGTTAGTCTTATTTACTGCACTATGCATACCATTAGTATTGAAGGCCACAGAGAAGATATTGCATCACTTTCAGATGCTATTATATGGATATAAGTATTAAATTCCATAAGAAAGCCATTATATTAGTTTTTGGCTCTATATTATGAATATTATATTGATACGAAGGCCAAAGGATAGTTGTTATTTTAGATGCTATCATGTAGATATTATTTTAGTATTAAAGGACACAGAGCAGCTATTATATATTCAAAACTAAGAGTATGATATGTTTATGATATTAATATTAAAGAACCCAGACAGCTATTATATTAAGTTTAGATGCTATACTATGGATAGCATATTATATTAAAGGCCATAAGATATCTAGTATACTAGTGTCAGATCATATGTGATTATTACTAAGGGCACAGGACATGTATTAATATAACATCAATATTATATTAATTATTATGATATTAATATTTAAGGTCACAAGGCACCTATTATATTAGTTAGAGATAAGTATTAAAGATTACAAGAAAGTTAATATATTAGCATATGATGCTGTAGCATGGATATCACATCAACATTAAAGGCTGCAGGGCAGCTATTATATTTACTTAAGTACTGTATTAGTGATAGTTTATTAATATTAAAGTTCACAAATCAGCCATTATATTAGAATCATATGCTACAGTATAGTTATCACATTAATAATAATGCCACATGGTAGGTACTATATTTGTTTAATATGCTATAGTAGAAGAGCTCATCTGTTTTAGATGGTATAGTACAGATATTACATTGTTATTAAAGACCACAGGAGAGTCACTTTGTTATATTTATATAAATATAATATTATATATATATTATATTTATATATATATTTATATAAATATAATATTTATATAAATATAATATTTATATATTTATATAAATATAATATTTGTATAAATATAATATTTATATATTTATATATTTATTTTTTTATATATATATATATATATATATATATATATATGCCAAAGCGCATAGCTATTATATTTATTTCAAATAGTGTATTATGAATATTAGTATCAAAGTCTACATGGTAACTACATGTTTTAGATGCTATAGTATAGATATTACATTGTTATTAAAGACCACAGGAGAGTCATATATAAATAAAAATATATATTAATATATATATTTATATGGATGTCATTAGATAAGGGGAATTAGTCATATTTTATTAATTTTATTACTTTTAGATGCTATAGTAAAAATATCATTTTAGTATTCAATGTCACAGGGCAGCTATTACAATAGTTTTAGACTGTATAATATGGAGATCATATTAGCATTAAAGGTCACAGGGCAGGCAGAAATTTTATTAGTTTTAGACGCTATAATATGAACGATATAGCGATATAGTATGGGTATTATATTATTATTAAAGGCCACAGGGTAGCTATTATATTAGTGGTGGGCTGTATAGAATAGAGATCATGTTAGTATTAAAGGCCATAGGACAGCACTTATATTAGTTTTAGAATCTATAATGGGATAATATATTAATTATAATCACCACAGGTGTAATGATTTGGATGTGAGGTGTCTCCCAAAGTTCATGTGTGAGACAATGCAAGAAGGTTCAGAGAAGAAATTATGGGGCTATAAGACCCTTAACTCAATCAGTAAATTAATCTCCTGATTGGATTAATTGAGTGGTGACTGGAGGCAAGTGGGGTGTGACTGGAGGAGACGGGGCATTTGGGATAAGCCTTTGACATATATATTTGTATCTAGCAAGTGGAGATCTATTGAGCTAGTGAGCTAGCTAGATATCTCCTTCCTGATCATCATGAGAGCTGCTTCCCTCTATGGCACTCTTTCACCATGATGTCCTGTTTCACCTTGAGCTCCAAGGAATGGAACCAGCAATAGATTAAGACCTCTGAAACCATAAGCCCTCAAATCACCTTCCTTCCTCTATAACTTTGCTGGTTGGGTCTTTTAGTCAGAGTAGCGAAGAATCTGAATAAAATAAATTAGTACCAAGAAGAGGAGTCACTGCTGTGACTAACCTCACCATATGGTTCAGAAGCTTTTGGAGCTCTTTTGAAATTGGTGCAAGAAATTTTGAGATCTTCAACAGTGCAAGCTGAAAATGGTTTAAACTGTTGTAAGCAGAACTTAGTGGCCAATTCTTGTGGGAGCTCAGAATATCAGAATGCCAGTGGGACCAAGAACAGTGAAGATAGGGCTTGAGAGGGCTCAGAGGACGATACTATTGGTAAGTGGACTAGAGGCCATTAATATTATGTTCTGGCTGAGACGTTATCTGCATTTTGCTTATGCCCTGGGACTTTCTGTGAGGCTGATTTTAAAAGTGATACCCATCTTAACCTGGCAGAAGAAATGTCTAGGCAGCACAAAATTCAGGAAGTGGCATGGGTATTGTTGGTGGCTTTTAGCCAAGTTTATTTTGACATTCAGAAGCAGAAAGCAGAACAAATTTGAAAAACATGAACTTGAAAGATGGGAATAAAACTGGGACCAAGGAAGTTGCAGTTTTTAAAGACTTTACCATTACTAATGAAATGCTAAAGACTTTGCCCAGAGACAATAAAAAAGATGGCTTGAGGGCATCTCAGGAGCTAGCAAGACCACACCCAATTCAGGCCCAAGGGAGTAAAAGTGAAAATTCTCTTGGAGACCAATGGGGAATCCTTCTTTTCTTTCTTTCTTTTTTTTAAAGAGAGAGAGTGAGAGAGAGAGGGAGAGAGAGAGAATTTTAATATTTATTTTTTAGTTTTCAGCAGACACAACATCTTTGTTTGTATGTGGTGCTGAGGATCGAACATGGGCCGCACACATGCCAGGCGAGTGCGCTACCGCTTGAGCCACATCCCCAGCCCTGGGGAATCCTTCTTTCACAAGGGGGCCTAGAAAGTTTTTTCAACATGCTTCCACCAGACACTCTGAGGCTGTTGCATCCAAGGTTCCTGAAGGCTTTACCACTTATTGCTTTGAATGGCAATAGACATTGGCACCAACCATGTGGTGCTGGTTCTGCAGGAATGCAGGATGCTGGAGTTAGGGGGTCATAGAGATTTCCACCAAGATTTCAAAGTAAGGCATGGGAGACCATGCAAAGTGCAGCAGGGTTGGAGTCCATGCGGGCAGCTCCTGAGAGGGCAAAGTGTGGAGGTGTGAGCGGGAAACCAAAGCTGCAATGGAGACCCCCAAGATTAAGAAATGCCAGTAATGTGGGACACCATCCTAAGAAAGCTGCAGGAATCAAGCGGAGACAAGCCAACAGAAAGCCACTTGGTTACAAACCACAAGGCCACAGGGGCAGATCTACACAAGCCCTTTGGAGAGAACATCATGATGCTATGAGCTCCAGATGGCAGTCACAGAACTACAGAACTTGTTTTCCCAGCTGGATTTCAGTCTTTGTTCTTATCCCTTCTTTCTATGCCCCTATTTTTCTGAATGGAAATGTTTGCTCTGTACCATTATATATTGGATACTTGTAAATTGCTTTGAATTTTATGGGAGCTCAAAATGCAATATTGCCTCAACTTTGGACTTGAACTTTGAGCAATATTGGAACTGTTGAAACTATGGGGACTCTTAGGAATGAATTAAGTATTCATGTATAAAACAATGCAAGAAGTTTCAGAGATTGGGTTGTAAGAGTCTTAACACAATCAGTAAATTAATCACCTGATGAGATTGATTGAGTGGTAACTGAAGGCCAGTGAGGTGTGGCTGGAGAAGTTGGGGCATTGGAAACATGTCTTTGGGGATATATTTGTATCTGGCAAGTGGAGATCTCTTTCTCTGTCTCTGATTTCTGATCATCATGAGAGCGCTTTCCTCCACCACACTCTTGGACCATGATATCCTGCCTCATCCTGAAAGACAAGGAATGGATCCAGCTGTCTGTGGACTGAGAACCCTGAGACTGTGAGCCTCCAAATGAACCTTTCCTCTTCTACAATTGTGCTTTTAGTTACAGCAATGAAAAAAGCTGACTAAAACAATAGGGCGCTATTTTGTTAGTCTTGGATATGACATGTAGAAGTCATATTAGTATCAAAGGCCACAGGGCAGCCATTATATAAGTTTATATGTCACAGTTTGTATATTATATTAATATTAAAGGCTACATGGCAGATATTATGTAAGTTTTAGGAGCCAAAGTATGGATATTATGTTAATATTAAAGGCCACAGGGCAGCTATTATTTTTTTATTCTATACTATGTATATCACATTAGTATTAAAAGCAGCCATTATATTAGTTTATAAGCCACAGTATGAATATTATATTAACATTAAAGCCATGTGGCAGATATTATATTAGTTTTAGGGCAAAAGTATGGGTATTATGTTACTATTAAAGGTCTTAGATCAATTGTTATATTAGTTTTAGAGATTAAAGAATGGCTTTAATATTGAAGTCCACAGTATAGCTATTATATTGATTTTCGATGCTATAGTGTGGATAAAATATTAGTACTAAAGGCCACAGGGAAGATATAAAATTAGTTTTAGATGCAATACTATGGATATTCCTGTAACATAAAAAGTGACAGAGAAGCTATTGTATAAATTGTAGAAAGTATAGTATAGACATTATAATAAAATTAAAGGCTAGAGGGCATCAAATCTATTAGTAACAGATTCTACACTATGGACATCAGATTAGTCTTTAGCACCACTGCATAGCTATTTTATTAGTTTTATGTGCTACATGTGGAAAATATATTAGTATTAAGGCAATAAGACAACTATTATATTGGTATTACATGCTTCACTATGGGTATCACATTAATAATAAGGCCACAAATCAACTACTACATTCATTTTATTTTATTTTATTTTATTTTTTTTTTTAAAGAGAGAGTGAGAGAGGAGAGAGAGAGAGAGAGAGAGAGAGAATTTTTTTTTAATATTTATTTTTTAGTTATCGGCAGACACAACATCTTTGTTTGTACGTGGTGCTGAGAATCGAACCCGGGCCGCACGCATGCCAGGCGAGCGCGCTACCACTTGAGCCACATCCCCAGCCCCACTACATTCATTTTAGATGCTATGTATGGATATTATATTAGAGTTAAAAGCCACAGTGCAGCTATGATATCAGGTTTTGATACTGTGCTATGGATATAGTAACAAGGCACAAGGCAGTAATACATTAGTTGTATATGCTCTAGTATGGATATTATATTACTATTAAAGGCCATTGGACAAATATTATGTCAGATTTAGATGATACAGTATACATATTAGTTTTTGATGCTATAATACCTATTTATGATACTAATATCCTATTAGCTTTAAAAGCCACACTACAGATATTATATTAATTTTAGATACTAAATAAAAATGGTACATGAATATTAATATATTAGTATCAGATGCTACACTATGAATAGTACAAATAAAAGAAAAAGTGCAGCTATCATTTAGTTTTAGATATTCTAGCAGGATATCAAAGTAATATTAAAGGACACAGGATTAACTATTATATTAGTTTTAGATACTGTGTAATAAATATTATATTAGTATTACTTGCCACAGGTCAAGTATTATATTCATTTTAGATGCCATGGTATTAATATCAAATTCATGCCAAGGCCTCAATGCAGCTATTGCATTTGTTGTAGATGCTATTTTATGGGCATCATATCAGCATGAAAGCAACATTGAAGCAATTACATTGGTTCTTGAGGCCACATTGTGGATATCATATTAATGTTAAAGGCCATAGAAAATGTATTTGGATATTATGTTAATAATAAAGGAAAGAGGTCAGTGATTTAATTAGTTTTAGTTGCTATAGTATCTACATCATATTAACATGAAAGTTCACAGGGCAGCTATAATATCAGTATTAGACACTCTACTAAAGATGCTATATTAATGTTAAAAGCCACAAGGGACTAGTATATCAATTTTAATGCTATTGTATAGATATCATGTTGATATTAAAGATCATAGGGCAGCTATCATATTAGTATTAGATACTATAGTATAGATATTATATTAAAGTTAAAGGTCACAGGGCACTTGTTACATTAGCTTTAAAATCTATAATACCTATATTATATAAATTGTAAATGTCATAGGAAAACTATGATATTAGTTTTGGATACTATGGTATGAATATAGTGTTAGTACTAAAAGCCATGAGACAGCCATTATATTAGATTATAGGCCACAGTGTATGTATTATATTAATATTAAAGGCCACATGCTACTATGTTAGTTTTGTAGGCCAAATAATGCATATTATATTAATATTAAATGCTACAGGGCAGTTGTTATTTTAGTTTTATGGCTAAAGTATGGATATCATATTCATATTAGGGTTAGATGGCAACAGGCCATTTTTATATTGGTTTTAGAAGCTGTAATTTGGATATCATATTAATATTAAAGACCAAAGAACAAACAATATATTAGCTATAGAAGTTATAATATAGATTACATAATAGTCTTTAAGGCTACAGAGCAGATATTTTATTAAATGTTCCAGCTGCCACCGTATTGATACTGTATTAGTATTGAAGGCAACTGAACAGTCATTATATTTATGTTAGTGCCACACTATGGATATCATAATAGTATAAAAGGCCACAGCACAGCACTTACATCAGTTTTATATGCTACAATATGAATATCATGTTGGTATTAAATGCCACAGGGCAGCTATTATATTAAATTTTGATGCTATAATTATAGATGTATTAGTAATGAAGGCCACAGAACACCTATTATATCAGTTTTAGATGCTAAGTTTAGATACTGGATTAGTATTAAAAGGACACAAGGCAGCTATTATTTCAGTTTTAGAGGCCACCATACGGATATCATGTTAATATTAAACCCACAGCAAATCTATCAGTTTTTGATGTTCTTATATGGATACCATATCAGCATTAAATGCCACAGGCAGCTATCACATGAGTTTTATATGCTATAATATGAATATCATATGAGCACTAAAGGCCATAAGGCAGCTGTTCTTTCAGTTTTAGATGCTGTAGTTTTAATATCTTATTATTATAGGCCACAGGGCAGCTATTATATTAGTTTTATATGCTACATTAGTATTAAAGGTCACATAGCAGATATTACATAAGATTTAGTTGCTATTTTATGGAGGCCATATTAGTACTAAGAGCACAGGACAGGGAGTATATTAGTTTTAAGATACTGTAGTAGGAATGCTACATTGATATTGAAGGCCAGAAGAGATCTATTATACTTGTGTATGGATATAATATTAACATAGAAGGCCACAGGCAAGTTATTATATTGTTATAAGAAGTCACAATATGTATGTATGTATGCATATTAATATATTAGTAATATTAAAGGCCACAAGAAAGCTATCTTATTAGTTTAAGATAGTGTATTATAGAGGCTGGATTTGCAGCTCAGTGGTAGAGCACTTGCCTAGCACATGTGCAGCACTGGGTTTGATCCTCAGCACCACATAAAAATAAATGAATAAAACAAAGGTCTTGTGTTCATCTACAACTAAGAAAAATATTTTAAAATTTAAAAGATGTTATAGTATGGATTTGCGTTAATAATAAGGGCAACAGGGCAGATATTATATTAGTATCAGTTGTAGTAGTACAGACATTACATTAATATTATTTGTCACAGGCAGGTATTATATTCATATTTGATGGTTTACTATGCATATTACATTAGTATGCAAAACCAATGGGCAATTATTATATCAGTTTGAGACACTATAGTATGATCATTTATACTAATATTAAAGGCCACAGGGTAGATATTATATTAGGTACAGATACAGTTGTATGGAATATATATAGTATATATAATATATATAGTATATATATTATATTTATAATATTATTGCATTAATATTAATGGCCAACAGGCAGGTTTTATATTAATTTTATATGCTATAGTATAAATATCAATTAGTAATGAAGCCACTGGGTACCTATTATATTAGTATTTGATTCACTAATATAGAATGTCATATTAATATTAAAAGCCACAGGACATATATTAGTTTAAGATGCTATTTAGTTTAAGATGTTCAATTAATACTAAAGTTCACAGACCATCTATTATATTAGTTTAAGATACTATACTAAGGATATTACTTTAGTATTGAAAACTCGGGGTAACTATATTATAGCTTGAGCTCAATAATAAATATCATTTACCACAAAAAACTACATGGGCTATTACATTAGTTTTCAAAGCTATGACAAGGATTTATATTAACATTAAAGGCCACAGGGCAGCTATTAATTTTGCATGCTATAGTATGGATATTATTGAGTATTAAAGACATAGAACAGCTATTAATTTAGTTTTACATGCTATAGAATTGATATTACATTGAATTTAAAGGCCACAGAGCAGCTATTATATTTATTTTAGATGCTATTATATAAATATTATATTATTGTTAAGGGCATCTAAATATGAGTATGGGTATCATATTAGGATCAAAAGCCATAGAGAAACTATAATATTAGTTTTAAATGCTATAATATGGATATTATATTAGAACTAAAGGGCTCAGGGCAGCTATTTTATCACTCTAAGATGATAAGAGTATGGTATTACATTAATATTAAATACCCCAGTACTACTTGTATTATTTTTAGATGACACAATATGGATAACATTCTAGTATTAGATTTCACAAGGGATTTATCGTATTATTTTAGATGCTATGTGTGGGTACCATATAAGCACTAAAGGCCATAGTGAGCAATTATATTTGCTTTATTTTATTTTAAGATAGAGAGAGAGATAGAATTTTTCAATATTTATTTTTTAGTTCTCAGCAGACACAACATCTTTATTTTATTTTATGTGGTGCTGAGGATTGAACCCAGTGCCCCGCGCATGCCAGGCAAGCATGTTACTGCTTCAGCCACATCCCCAGCCCATTAGCTTTATGTTTTATATTATGAATAACATGTGAATACTAAATGCTGCAGGGCAGCTTTTATGTTAGTTTTAGATGTTATAGGATGGATATTTTATTACGATTAAAGGCTACTGTAGAGGAATTATATTAGTTTTAAAGATGATATTATAGCTATAATATTAATATTAAACTGCATAGGTCAGTTATTTTATTAGTTTTAGATGCTACATTATGAATATTAGTGTCAAAAGGCCACAGGGCAGGTATTATTTCAGATTTAGAGGCCACAATATTGATATTATATTAATAACCACAGGAAGCTATTTTATTAATTTTAGATGCTATAGTACAGAAATTAGTATTAAGGATCAGATGGCAGATATTAGATTTAGATGATCTCTAGTGTGTATGTCATATTAATATTAAATGTTATAGGGCAACTATTATATCAGCTTCAGATGGTATAGTTTGGGCACCATATAACTTAAGGCAATTAAGCAGATATTGTTAATTTTAGATGCTATTTACAGATATCATACTAGTACTAAAGGCCACAGATCACCCATTATATATTAGCATTTGGTGCTATACTGTGGATATATATTAATATTGAAGGTCACATGACAGCCATTGTACTAGTACTAGGGGCCACAGTATATTTATTTTATTAATATTAATACCTACAAAAAGTTAGTTTAGGTGTGTGATACTATGGATTTTACATTAATAACAATAACATTAATAACATTAATAACATTACATTAATAACAAAGACCAAATTGCAGCTATTACATTACTTTTAGATGCTGTTTTATGGACACCATATTAGTATTAAAGCCCACAGGGCAAAGATTATGTCAGTTTTAGATGTTTTAGGATGGATATTAAATTAGTATGAAAGAAGACAGGACAGCTATTATATTCATTTCAGATGCTCTATTATATGGTCATTATTATTAAAAGCTTTTTGGCAACTATTAGGTTAATTTTTGATGCCATAATATGCATATCATGTTAGAATTAAAGGCCACAAGGCAGTTATTATATTCAATTTTTATGTTATAATCTGGATATTTTATTAGTACTAATGTCCTCAGGGAACTTATTACAGTAATTTGAAATGTCATAGTGAGGATAAAATAATAATACTAAATCTATAGGTAGCTAATATATCAATTTTCAATGCTATCATATAATATTAGTATTCAAGGTCATGGGGTGGCTAATATAATACTTTTACATGCTATAATATAGATATGATATTAGTGTTAAAGGCCACAATGAAGTTACTTTATCAGTATTACCTAATAATGTGGATAAGATATTAGTATTAAAAGATACAGGGCAAATATTATATCAGTTTTAAATATTATAGTACGAATATCATATTAGAATTAAAGGCCACACAGGACAGCTCTTACATCACTTCTGGATGCTCTAGTATAGATATCATAGTAGCATTAAAGGCCACAAGGCAATTATTATGCCAATTTTAATTGCTACTGTGTGTATATTTTATGAGCATTAAAGATCATGGGCTGCTTTTCTATCAATTTTAGTTGTGAAAATAAAGATATTATTTTAATATTAAAAGCCACATGGAAGCTACCATATTAGTCTTATAGGTATTTATAGATGTTATATCAATATTACATGTCACAAGGTAGCTATTATATTCATTTTATATGTCCTAGTATCGATGTTATATTAAAATATAAGAGCATATAAATACCATATTAGTGTTAAAGGCCATAAAGCAGATATTATATGAATTTAACATAAAATATTATGGATATCATATTAGTACTAATGGTACTAATGAAAAATATTATATTAATGTTGGATGTTATAATACAAATATCATAGTAGTATTCAAAGCCACACGACAGCTATTATATTAGTTTTAGATGCTATAGTATGGATATTATATTAATATTAAAGACCATAATGAAGCTATTGTAATAGCTTTAGAGCCACAGTATGGGTATAATACTAATATTAAATATACCATTTTAGTTATTATATCAGCTTTAGATGCCACAATATGGATATTATATTAAAGTTCACAGGGGAGTTATTATATCAGTTTTGGTTCCATAGTACAGATGATAATATATTAGTTTTAAAAGACCACAAGGCAGCTGTTATTTCACTTTTAGAAGCCACATGATTGATATTATATTAATATTAAAGGCCATAGGACAGCTATTATATTAGTTGTAGTTACTATACTATGAATATCATCATAGTATTAAAGGACATAGTGCAGGTATTATATTAGTTTTGGATGCTATAGTATTGATATCATAATAGTATTAAAATAATTTTGGATTCTATACTATGGATATTATATTAGTACAAAGAGCCAAAAGGCCACTATTATATTATTTCTGAATAGTATAGTATTATTTTAGTTAGGTTTTTCACCATTGTATCTCAAAGTTCTGACAAGAACATTTTTAGAGAATGAAAATTTTATTTGGCACTCACAGTTTCTAAGGTTTCAGCCCATAAAAGGCCAACTCCATTGTTGTGGAGGAGGAAAGCAGCTCAGAATGTGGCAAACAGGAAGCAGATACAGAGCTCTGCTCATCAGGAACAAATACACCTCAAAAGAATGCCCCCAGTGAACCACCTCCTCCAGCCACACACTACCTTACTGCAGTTTCCACCCACTTAAACCCTCAGTGGATTAATGGACTGATTGGGTTAAGGCTCTCATAACCCAATCATTTCATGTCTAAACTTTCTTGCATTTTCTTACACATGACATTTTGAGTGACATTCATATCTAAACCATAATATTCTGCTCCCAGCCCTCAAAAGTTCATGCTCATCTCACAATGCAAAATACATTGAGTTCATTGCCAAGAGTCTAGATGTTCTTCAGTTTCAGAATTCCCCAAAAGTCCAATTCCAAAGTCTCTTCTGAGATTCAAAACAAAATCACAGTGTGAAAACCCCTGTAAAAATCAATACATACACATACACACACACACACACACACACACACACACACACACACACACATTCAATATATAATGGCACAAAGTAAACATTTCCATTCTACAAGGGAGAAATAGGGGCATAGAGAGAATGGATGGGACAAAAGCAAGACCAAAATCCAGCTGGGCAAACAAAACCTGTATTTTCACATCTAGCATCTGAGGCATATGGCATTGTGATATTCTATCCTAAGTGCCTGGGTAGCTCCACTCCTATAGTTTTGTTAGTAGCAGTCTATGTGGCCTCTTCTTGGCCTGTCTCTGCTCAATTCCTTGAGTTTCCTTGGCAGATGTTCCATGATACTGGTATCTCTTAATCTCAGAGATCTCCAATGCAGTTTCAGCTTCCTTCTCATTAATTCATTCATCAACCTCTCAGGGGCTACCTGCAGAGACTCCAACCCTGTTACACTTTGCCTGGTCTCCCAGGTTTTCCTTTGACATCTCCATGGATGCCTCCATGACCCCCTTAGTCCAGCATCTTTCAACCCTACAGAACTAGCACCACATGGTTGATGCCAAGTTCCCACCATCTCAAACAGTAGTCAAGCCTCCTGAGACCATGGTTTCAGCAGCCTGGAGGTGCCTGAGCCTCTAAGCATGGTGAAACAACTTCCTAGGCCCCCTTGTGCAAACAAGATGGGGATGGGCTTGCAGATTCCTGAGATGCCTTCAGGCCAACTTTCCTATTGTCTTTGAGTAAAATATTTGGCATCTCTTTTGTGGTTCTAATTTCTTTAACAACCACAACTTCAGCCTCAGTTTGCCTCACACTTTTCTGGCAAAACTGCAAGTTATTCAAATCTCCACTGATTATGATCCTGATCATCACAGTAAACTTGGCCAAAAGTTGCCAGCAATATATTTGTCATTGCCTAAATGCTTTGCTGCCTTGAAATTACCACCCACCAGATTACTTACACTATCACCTTTAAATTCAGCCTCCCAGAAAGTCTCAGAACAAAGCAAAATATACACAACTTCTTAGCCAAAATTTAACAAGAATGGCCTCTCATCCTATTTCCAATAAAGTTCTCTTCTCCTGAAACCTCACAAGTCCAGTCTTTACTATCTGTACTCCAATCAGCATTACAGACTTCTGGGCTCCCACCAGAAACCCCCATTAAAATCCACCTACAACATTCTAAAGATTCAGCTTGCATCTCTAAACTTTTCAAAATTTCTTCCCCCAAAAAACAGCTTCCAAGTTTTCTGAACCCCATGTGACCATGTGCTGTTATTCAGTACCTCTCTAGGTACCACCTGGTATTTTAGTTAGCTTTTTCTGCCACTATGATGAAAAGACCTGATAAGAAAAACTTTAGAGGAGGAAAAGTTTATTGGGTGTTCATAGTTTCAGAGGCCTCAGTCCAAATATGACCAACTGCATTGTTCTTGGCCCAAGGTAAGGCAAACATGATCATGGCCAAAGGGTATGGAAGAAGCTGCTCAGGGCATGGCAAAGAAGAAGAAAGAGATCCCTGCTCACCAAGAACAAAACATAAACCCCAAAGGCATGTCCCCAGTGATCCATCTCTCCAGCCACAACCTAAATTAACACCCATTCTAAATTAATAGCCTCTGGTTAAAAACCACTTAATCCCAATGTGTGAGTTAATGCACTAATTAGGTTAAGGCTCTCATAACCAAATCTTTTGACATCTCAACTTTCTTCCATTGTCTTACACAAGGGATTTTTGGGAATTTCATATCTAAACCATAACAGGTATGAAAGGCCAAAGTTTAGCTACTACTTTTAGATGATGTAGTAATGGATATCATATTAAAGATAACAGGGCAGCATAGATGTTATGATGGAGACTATATCAGTATTAAAGGTCACAGGGCAGATATTACATCAGTTTTAGATAACAGTATGCCTATTATGAGTGCTAAAGGCCACACAACAGATATTATATTATATAAGATGCCATAGTGTGAATAACATATTAATATTAATTGCCACATGGCAACTATCATAATCAATGCTCTAGTATGGATATCATATTAGTATTGGAGGTCAGGAAAACTACTGTGTCACTTTTTTCTCTAGTATGGTCATCGTATTAGGATTAAAGACAATAAGGCAGCTATTATATTAATTTTAGAACCCACACGATAAATAGAACATAAACTTAAATGCCACAGGGCAGCTATAGTATGATTATCATATTAGTATTAAAAGCCACAGGGCAGCTACTATATCAATTTTAGGTGATATATATTGGTATCACATTAGTATTAGTTTGAAATGCTCAAATATGGGTATAATATTTATATTGAAGGCCACAGGAAAACTATTATAGCAGTTTTAGATGATATAATAAGACTATCATAGTATTAAAGACCACAGCTCAGCTATTTTATTAGTTTTAGATGCAATAGCATGTATATTCCATTAATATTCAAAGCCACATAGAAGCTATTGTATCAGTTTTAGAACAAATAGCATGGATACTGTATTAGTATCAAAGGCCATAGGGAGCTTTTATATTAACAAGTTATATTAGTCTTGAAGCCAAAGTTCCGCTATTATAATAGTTTAAGATGTTATGTTATTAATATTACCTTAATTCAAAGGCCACTGGGCAGCTCTTATGTTAGTTTTAGATGTTATACAATGGAAATATATACTAGTAAGAAAGCCCATAATGCAGCTCTTTGCAGCTCTTCTCTTACTGTTGGATGTCACACTACAAAAATTATATTAATATTAAAGGCCACAGGGCAGATGTTATACCAATTTTAGATACAATAGTATTAATATTATAATAATTAGAAAACCAAAAAGTAGCTATTATATTAGTTTTAGCTGTTACATTTAGATATCATATATGTATAAAATGCCACAGGACAGCTAATATATTAGTATAAGATGCTACACTATGGATATTACATCAATGTTAAAAGCCACTGGACAGGTATTATATTGATTTTGGATACTATAATATGGATATCATGTTACTGTTAAAGTATTATAATGTGGCTATCATATAATTATAAATTTATTATATTATATTAATTTTAGATACTATAGTATGTATATTAACATAATATCCACAAGGCAGATATTAATTTTACATGGTATATTATAGGAATAAGTATAGGTCACAGAACACCTGTTTTTATCAGTTTTTGATACTATAGTATGGATGTTATATTAATATAAAGGCCACAGCATAGCTATTATATCAAATTTACATGTTATATTAAGCTTTAAATACTATATTATGACCATTATATTAGTATTAAAGTCCATAAGGCAGATATTATATTAGTTTTAGATGCTATTGTATGGATATTACATTCATATTCAAGGCCACAGGACAGATTATATTTGCTTTAGAACTCACAGTATGAATATAGTTGAATGCAAAGTTCAGCTATTGTGTTAGTGTTGCATGCCACAGGCCAAGTATGATATTCATTTCAGATGCTATGGTATTAATATCACATTCAGGTAAAGGCCTCAGCGCAGCTATTGCAAAAGTTGTAGATGCCATCTTATGGGCATCATATTAGCATGAAAGTGATATTGAAGCAATTACATTGGTTCTGGAAGCCACACTGTGGATATCATATTAATGTTAAAGTCCACAGAAAATTTATTATATTAGTTTTCCAGGCCACACTTTGGATAATACGTTAATAATAAAGGAAGCAGGTCAGTGATTTAATCAGTTTTATTTGCAGTAGCATCTACATCATTTTTAGCACTAAAATTCACAGGACAGCTATTATATCAATATTAGATGCTCTACTAAAGATGTTATATTAATGTTAGAAGCCACAGGACACTAATAATATTAATTTTCAATTCTATTGTGTGGATATCTTGTTAGAATTAAAGATCATGGGGCAGTTCTTATATTAGTTTAGATGTCATAGTATGGATATTGTATTAAAATTAAAAGTCACAGAGCACCCATTACATTAATTTTAAAATCTATAATATCTATATCATATAAATTATAAATGTTAGAAGGAAGCTATTATATTATTATCAGATACTATAGTATAAATATTATAGATTATGAATATTATATTAATATAAAAGGCCACATAGAAGCTATTATATTAGTTTTAGATTCTATAATATGGATATTATATTAGTATGAAAAGCCATAGTTTAGTAGTTTTATTTTATTAGTTTTAGAATATATAGTATCAATAATATATTAATATAATCACCAGAGGGTAGCTATTATATTAGTTTCAAATATAATACAGATCACAAGTTCAAGACCAGCCTCAACAACTGAGGAGGCCCTAAGCAACTCAGTGAGACCCTGTCTCAATTTTTGTTTTTAAAAGGGGGGTGGAGTGGGGCTGCTCAGTGGCAGAGACTTGCCTTGCAAGTGTGAGGCACTGAGTTCGATCCTAGCACCACATAAAAACAAATAAAGGCACTGACTCTACATACAACTAATTTTTTTTTAAATGGGGGTGGTGGTGTTGGCTGGGGATGTAGCTCAGAATTGCTTTGGTTTAAATAGCCAATACCAAAAATAAAAAAATGACTGGGCAGCTATTATATCAATTTTTGAAGCTATAGTTGGGTATCATAATGGCATTAAAGATTACTGGGCAGTTATTGTATTAGTGATATATTCTATACTATGAATATCATACTAGCATTAAACAACATCATGTAGTTATTTTATTATTTTCAGATGCTATGGTTTGGATACTGTATAAGTATTAAAGGCCGCAGGATAGCTCTAATGCCAGTTTTAGATGCTATATATGGATGCTATATATGGATATCACATTAGAACCAAAAGCCACAGAACAGCTATTATATCAGTTTTCAATGCAATATTATGTTTCACATATAATACAAAAGGCCATAGAGCAGCCATATCAGTTTTTGATACTATAGGATGGACATAATAATAGTGTTAAAGACAACAAGGCAGCTATTAAGTTACTTTTAGATGCAACAATATAGATATCATATTAGCTGTGAAGGCCACAGGGCAAATACTATATCAGTTTTATTTTTTATTTTTTAATTTTTTTTGATATCAAAAATTGAACTCAGGATAACTCGACTACTGAGCTACATCCCCAACCCTATTTTATATTTTAGTTAGAGATAGGGTCTCACTGAGTTACTTAGCACCTCACTTTTGTGAGGCTGGCTTTGAACTCACAATCCTCCTGTCTCAGCCTCATGAGCCACTGGGATTATAGGCATGTGTAACTGCACCTGGCCCTAGATCAGTTTTAGATCCTATATTATGGACATCATACTCATATCAGAGGCCACAGAGAAGCTGTCATATCAATTTTAAATGCTATATTAGTCTTAAAGGACACAGGGCAGCCACTTTATCAGTTTTTGATGCTCTAGTATGGATATCATATCAGTATTGAAAACCATGGGGCAAGAATTATATCACTTTTAGATGTAACAGTATGAATATTGCATTAGTATTATATTATTATTAACTTGAAATGCCATTATTTTATTTTATTAATTAATGGATATCATTTTATTATAAAAGGCTACAGTGCAGCTATTTTAATAGTTTTGGAAGCTAGAGCATGAATATTATATTCACATTAAAGGCTAAAGGGAAGCTAGTATATGAATTTTACATGTACTGTTCTATGGATACCATAATAATATGAAAACCACAGGGCAGTTATTATATTAGCTTAAGATGCAATAAGATGGATATTACATCAATATTAAAATCCACAGAGAATGTATCATATTTTTTCATATGTTATAGTATAGATATTATATTGGTATTAAAGGTCACAGGGAAGCTAAGTATTAGTTTTAGAGTTTATACTATGGATATGATGTTGGTATTAAAGAAAATACTGCAACTGTTATATTATTTATAATGATAAAGTATGGATACTACATCAGAACTATAGGCCACAGGACTGCTATTTTATTAGTTTTAAATGCTATAATGTGGATATCATAAAAAATTGAAGGTCACAGAGCAGATATTTTATTCATTTTAGATGCTGTAGTATGGATTTTATATAGTATTAAAAGGCCACAGGGAAACTATCACTTCAGTTTTAGGAGATACAGTGTTGATATTATTAAAGGCCATAGGGCAGCTAGTATATTAGATGCTATATGTGGATATTGTATTAATATAAAAGGCCACAGAAGAGCTATAATATTACCTTTAGAGGCCACAGTATAGTTATAATATTAATAATAGTGTCACAGGCAGCTCCTACAGCACCTATAGTACTTAGTATAGGTGCTGTAGTATGCACACCGTAATTAAAGCCCAGCCAGGTAGTGGCACATGCCTGTAATTCCAGTGAGTTAGGAAGCTGAGGCAGGAGGATTACAAGTTCAAGTCCAGCCTCAGCCACTAGTGAGTTCCCAAGTAATTTATCAAGACCCTGTGTCAAAATAAAAAAATAAAAATAAAAAGGGCTAGGGATGGGGTTAAATGCCCCTAGTTTCAATTCTTATTACCAAAAAAATGTATTAAACCTAAAACTTCAGTAATTATATATATATATCTATATCTATATCTATATCTATATCTATCTATCTATCTATATATATATATATATATATATCTTATTAGTATTAAGCTATTATACTCATTTTAGATATATAGTTTAGGTATCATATTACTATTAAGTGCAAGAACTATAGGCATTTTGATAAATTATTTTAACTTTAGATGCTATAGTATGGATATCATAATAGTATTAAAATCCACAGGGTAGCTATTATATTACTTTTAGATGACATAGTATAGAGACTTTATTAAATTTAAGACTAAAGGCCATAGGGCTGATATTATATCCATTTTAAATGCTATATATTATAGATATCATATTATATGGATATCATATTAAAGGCCACAGAGTAGCTATTATATCAATTTAAGATGCTATAATAAGGTGTCATATTGGTATTAAAGGATACAGGGCAGCTATTATATCAGTTTTAGAGACAATCATATGGAAACTACATTAGTTGCCACAGAGTAGATATTATATTAGTTTGAGATTCTATAGCATGGATATTAATTTTGTATTAAAAAACTACAGGCCAGCTATTATTTTAGTTTTGGATTCTATAGTTTGGATATATTATTAACATTTGAGGTTACAGGGAAGTTATTATATTAGTAATAGTATTAAACCTCAGAACAGTTATTATATTAGTTGTACTTACTATAGTATAGATATTACTTCAATATTAAAGCCACATATCAGGTATTATATTAATGTAAATGATGTAGTATGGATATTATACTAATATTAAAGGCTACAGGAGAGCTATATTATCCTATTCTGCAGGCACATATGCATATATTAATACTAAATGCCACAAGAAAGTTTTTACAATACTGTAAGGTGCTACAGTAAACATACTACATTAGTATTAAAGGCCAAAGTTTAGTTGGTATATTAGTTTTAGATATTATGTTATATTTTGATAGTATTATGGGTATCATGAGAGTATTGGCAGCTTTTATATCAGATTTAGATGCTACATTATGGAGAATTTATTAATATTAATGGCCATAGGGCAGCTATCTTATCAGTTTTAGATGTCAAAACAGGTAATCAAAGTAGTACTACAAGACAGCTATTATATTACTATTAAGACCACAGGGGAGATATTATATCCATTTTAGATGATAAAGTATATATATCTTATTTGTATTCAAGGCTACAGGGCAACTATTATATCAGTTTTAGATGCTACACTAAGCAGATTTAGATGTTCTACTAATATGATATCATATCAGTATTAAAAGTATCAGGGTAACTATTTGTTTTAGGTGCTACAGTATGTATATTATTTAGTGTTAAGACCACATTACATCTATTATATTAATTCAGATGCTACAGTATGATATTGTATTAATATTAAAGGTCACAGGGCAGATATTTTATTAGTTTAAGATGACATGATATGAATATCATATTAGTATTATATGTATTATATCATATTATTGAAGGCCACAGGGCAGCTCTTATATTAGCTTTGGATAATATAGGATGGATATTTTGTTAGTTTTAAAGATCTGGGGACAGCCATTGTATCAGTTTTAGAATTTCTAGCATGGATATTAAAAATTAGTATTAAATGTCCAGGTCAACAATTATGTCATTTTTAGATGTTCAAGTATGTATAACATGTTAGTATTAAAGTGAACATGGTAATTGATATATTAATTTCAATAGTATAGCATGGATATCATTAGTTTACTGGCTACAAAGCAGATATTTTACTAGCTTAATGTACTATAATATAAATATCATACTAATATTAAAGGCCACAGAGCACCAGTTTATCAGTTTAAGATTCTATATCATGTATATTAAATATTAAAATCCACCAGAGAGTTATTATATTGGTTTCACAGGCTGTAGAAAAGGTGTCACATTCATATTAAAGGTCACAGAACATCTATTACATTGGTTTTAGAGGTCATAATATGGATATCATATTAGTATTAAGGCTACAGGGGCACTATTATATTAGTTTTAGATGCCATAATATGGATATCACATTAGATTTAAAGGCCTCAGCTCTGCTACTATAATCATTTTAGGTACTATAGTTTAGATATCATAGTAGTATTAAAGGTCTCTAATGGCTCTGATATTTGTTTTTGATGCTATAATATGAAAATCATATTAATAGTAAATTCCACAGAGCAGCTATTTTATCAGTTTTCCATGCCATATTATGGTGATCATATCAGTAACAAAGGCCACAGGACAGCTATCATATTAGATTTAGAGGTCATAATATGGATGACATATTAATAGTGAAGTCTATAGAGTTCATGATATCACAAGTTTATTATATTAATATTAAAGGCAGAGGGAAGCCATAGGATGGATATAATATCAGTATTAGAAGGCCACAGGACAGCTTTTATATTAATTAAAGGGCCATAAGTTTCACATCAGATTAATGTTAAAGGCCATGGGGCAGGGGCTAGGGTTGTGACTCGGTGGTAGAGCTCTTGCCTGGCATGCATAAGGCAATGGTTGGATCTTCAGTACCACATAAAAATAAATTAATTAAAAAAATGGTATTGTGTCCATCTATAACTTTAAAAAATATTTTTAAAAGGCCACAGGGTAGGCTGGGGTTGTGGCTTGGTGGTAGAGTGCTTGCCTAGCATGTGTGAGGCACTGGGTTTGATCCTCAGCACCACATAAAAATAAATAAATTATGGGATGGGTTGTGGCTCAGCAGTAGAGCATTCACTTAGCACATGTGAGGCCCTGGTTCAATCCTCAGCACCAACTAAAAATAAACTTATAAATATGTAAATAAATAAAATAAAGGTATTTTGTTTATATACACAAAAAGAAATTTTTTAAAAGGACACAGGGCAAGTATTATATTAGTTTTAGATGCTAAATTATGGATATTATATTAATATTAAAGGCCACAGGGCACCTATTTTATTATGTTTAAATGCTATATTATGGATATCATTAGTATTAAAGACCACAGGGCAACTATTATAATATTTTAAGTACCAGAGAGCATAACAGGTTAGTATTGGAGGCCACAGGAAGATATTATATTAGTTTTAGAGTCCACAGTATGGATATTACATTAGTATGTAAGGGCATACTAATGCCACTATAATATCAGTTTCTGATGCTGTATTATGGATTTTATATTACAATTAAAGACGACGGTGCAACTATTATATCAGTTTTAGAGGTTATAGTATATATACCGCATTTAAATTAAAGAGCACAGGTCAGCTATTATATTAGCACTAGGTGCTATAGTATGAACATCAATAAGTATTAGAGGCAAAAGTACATGAATTAGTTTAAGATGCTATATATTGATATTATATTAACATTAAAGAAGATCTATTATATTACACAGGAAATCTATTATATTACATGAGACAGTATGTATGTTACATTAGTATGAAAGGCTATGAGATAGCTACTATATTAGATTGGGATGTTTTGCTATGGATATCATATTACTGTAAAAGACCAAAAAGCAGTTATTATATTTGTATTAAATGCTATAGTGTGCACACTATATTTGTATTAGAGACCAGCTATTACATTTGTTTTAGATATACATTGAACTCTCTTGTAGATAGAGACTGTTTGCTGATAGTTCTAAAATCAATTATGGTGAAGATTTCTGCAGAAACTTAGTTAAGTTTTTCTGTGGAGGAGGGGGTACCACTACAGAAGATTCCTTTAGTAGTACAGTCACACTAAGGTAACTTCTGACCAGCAATTGACCCCAGTGCCCACATTAACATGAGACTGACTTAGATGATGAAGACCCCTAATTAGGATGGCCACCATGACAGTTCTGGAGAGGAACAGCTAAGGTCAAAAACTCCACTACCCAAAATAAAGGAGGAATTGAACACCTGATTGGCAGAGTACAGACATGGTCCCCAGTTCTCCTGGTAAACATTAAACAGTAATGAAAGTTGAGGACAGCCAAGGGACAGCCAAGAGACGGGGGGGGGGACCAGGTGAACACTAAGTTGGCAAAGGCATGACAATAATGTAGTAAGCAAGTGACATTTCTGAATACTTGAACAAAAGCCATATAGACTTACAAAGTAGTCTTTACATTATCTGAGGAAAGTACTAAGAATCAACCCTGAAGAAGTAAGCAGTTGGCCTTTTAAATACAATAGAACACAAAGGAAGAAAATCAAAGGTTGATGAAGAATCTGGGTTTTAGAATTTAAAGAATTAAATGTAAAGGAAATACCTAAAAATCCAATTATATGGACAAGTCATTAGAAGACATGGAGAATCTTAAACAACTTCTAGAATAGGTCAGAGTCTCAAGAACACAGTTGAGTTGAGGCTGGCTGAGCATCCTTGGGAAGGACAGTTTTGTCATGAGAGGAGGTTGGTGAAGGGCTACACAGTAACCTGTAAGAGATTATTGTCAAGGGTTACACAAGGGGCTAAGAAAGGGGGTGGTAGAGAAACATACAGGAGATAAGAGCAGTTGGTGAAGGAAAACACAGGAGTTGAGAGGTGTTGGTGGAGGGCTACAGAGGATGGATGAGAAGAGATGGTGGAGTGCTACAAAGAAGCTGTGAGAGAACATGGTCAAGGGCTACACATGAGCCCTTGAGAGGAGGTGACAAGAGAGTACATAGGAGCAGATAAAAGGAAGTGGTGAAGGGCTAAATGGTGAGATGAGAGGAGAAAATGGAGGGCTACACAGAAATTTGTGAGAGGAGGTGGTGGAAGGTTACACAGAGATGAAATGTTCTGGTGGAGTGTTACACAGGAGGAGATAAGAGGAGAAGGTTGAGAGCTACACAGGGTCAGTAAAAGCCGACAGTGGAGGGCACACTAGAAGCCATATGGGATGTGATACAGGGATACACATAAAGCTGTGAGAGAAGTGGTGTAGGACCAGAGAGTAGGTCATAAAATGTGGTGGTCAAGGACAACACAGTATGGAGGATGCTATCTCAGAAATGCTAAATTCTAAGAAGTCTGGTTTGACCCTGATCCTGACCTCTCTTGCCTACCTGTAACTATAAAACACTAATTCTATTCCCTATTTCTTAGCTCTTACATCACCCAAGAAATCCTGCATCTAAGTCCACAAACTATGTACTTCTGGTTTATCATCTATTCTGTAAATCATCCCCACCTATCCTGTACCCAACACCTGACCACAACCCAGACCACAAATTTGCTACCCAACCCAGACCATAAATTTGTTCAGGCCTAACCCCAACCATAATTCCTGCCCAAACCCTAATGCTCACCATATAATTTTGGTTTCTGATCTTCACCTTGTGGAGAGACTGGGCTTCAGTGTGACTGACCTTGAGAAGGGGATGGCTTCAGTGTCTATGATATTTGAAGGTTGGCTTTGTTCTTCTATCCAGAGCTGGTTGGTCACATTTGCTCATTTCTTGGAGTATATTCTTCTGGACTAGGTTGGAGAGATGCAAGTCTTGCTTCCTCTTAATATGAACTTGACCTATGACAAGCCACTTTTTCACAGCCATTGTGAATATTGCACACAAGTGTCACACCAGCGTTGTACTGCGACATTTTTATACCATTAGTGGTATTAAAACAGGCTCTGTGTATTGAGGTGGTTGCCCTGTGCCATATGCTTGTAAGTGACAGAGCTAGAGTCCTGTGCACAACCCCCAGCCTCACACCTTCACTATCTCCAAGACAAGGAAGGAAGAATCTCAGTCCCTGACCAGGACAGTGTTCTCTGGGGCAGGTGCTGCAGGTGATACTGTCCTAGAAGTGGTGGATGAGTGATGAAGAAGGGTGAGGGGGTGTTCACTCTGCTTTACCTAATCCTCAATTTTGGCCTAGATTCCACATCAATTTCAATCCCTATGAGCTCTAACCACAAGAATCCTGGACTGGAAGGGTTTGAGGTCAGGCTATACTCCCCAAACAATGGAAGCTGGTTTCTTACCCAAGAGCATCTGCTAACTTCAAACTCATTTTCCAGCCTCCTGGGAGCCAGAAGTGGCCTTCATCAGACCCTCCAGTTGTGTCCTGTCTCATCCCAGATTCCAAACATAGCTTCTTCTCTGCCCAGAATGGCCGCAGTCCAATCTGGCCAGTCATCTTTGCAGGACAGAACAGAAGTTGTCCTTTGCAGATCAGGCAAAGGAGGTGTCTGGAGACTGTTGGCATCATTCAGCCTTACCTATATCCCAGGAAAAGAGGAGATGGAGGCCAACTCTGCTGGTCCACTGGAGTTACTAAGGTCCCAACTGGACAAATGGGGAAACCCAGTGTGCTGAGAGCCATTGCCAAGTAGGAATGACACATGGCAATTTCTTTGTCAGCCTACCCAATGTTGCTTAGAGGAAGGACTCTCCATATTGGACCCAGGTCATTTGCAGTGACATTGCATGTAAGGTGACCTTGCTCAAGGACCAGGGTGGATCCAGGTTTAGGGCAGATCAGGGTTTAGGGCTCTCCTTGGGTTTAGGGTGGTTCCAGGTTTAAGGTGTATCCTGCTGGGAATAGGTCATATCCTGCTGCCTCAGGTGCACCGCTCCTTGAGTTCCCATTGAGTTCTCCTTGAGTTCTCCTGGGATTCAGAGCCTGGTGGATTTTGCCCAGAATGTGGATTTCCCCAGAATGTGATTGTAGAGTGTCGGTGTGAGTTCAGGAATAAAGAATTGCTGTTTGAATCTACAAGGCTGTGAGTGGCTTGTGATTTTGTGCCCAGCCAGTCTGCGGCACCAGTGCTCTTGTGGAAAGGGTTTTTATACTTGTATACTTGGCTTAAAGTTGCACAGAGCATAAAAGTGCAACCAGAACTTGGCACAGGACTCTGAACATGTGGGGTTTTGCCAGGTCCAGAGCCTCTTGGGACACTTAGAGATTAACCTATGCAGATGGAAGTCAGTCCCCATTCCTTTCCTTGTTTCTCTCATTTGTGCTGCTGCTATTAGTATCAGCAAGAAAAAAAGAAACTCAGCTTTTCCTTCTCTGTTTCTTTCATGACTTTCCATTCCTCTCAGCCTTCTTTTTCTCCTCAGCAGCCTGTGTTAAATCTGGCTAGGCTAGAATATGTGCTCATGTAATCCATAAGCCTCAGAGTCTGGAATCACTGGTACCACAGGCCTCCATGCCTGTTTATAATTTTGAAAGTTCTGGATTATCTTCTAATTTGTTTCTCCAGATTGCACAAAGAATTTATCTTCATAGATTTTATGTGTAGCCTCTTGTAGTTAACTTCTCAGCCAGAAGAAACATTTTATATGTTACTCAATTCCTATAAGGGTTTATGTTTTACTTGATATTGTTTCTTTGGTTGTCCTTCACTTACTTCTTTATTCTCTCTTCTACTCTCTCTTTGTCCTTATCTATCTCTTTCATGGTGAATAAATGCAGCATGAAAGTGGAAAACCTGATTTTTCTTTCCTTTCTTCCATGACTCTACCCTCCTCATTAAACTCTCTTTTTCTCCATGGTGTCCTGGATGTGTTTTCAGAGTCTGGGCTGATACACTTGCATCCACATCAAACCCCAGCCTTTACCTCTAAAATTGCTCGTACCTCAGGCTACCTTACTTATCATTTCTGATATGGAAGATCTGAATTTTCTTCTACCTTGTTCCTCCTAATTCTGCATGAAAATTTTCTTTGAAGATTTGACTTGTGTCACTTGAACACATTTTTATATTCCTTTTGATATTTTTGTTGTAGTTAACTTCTGAAGTAGAAAAACAATTTTGTAGGTTATAGCATCATATAAACATTTTTATTTAGATTGATTTTGTCCCTTGGTTGCCATTCATTCATCATTCATTCACTTATGCATACTGCAGTTCCGGGAAACCAAGCCAGGCATCACTTATTCCAGAGAAAGCCTCCACCACTAAGCTCCATACACAGCCCTGGAAGTTGAGCAATTGATTATGGAAGACTTATTTTCCCCAATACCAATAAGACTAGGAGAGAAAGCCTGAGGCATACAGAATTCATTTAGCTAGCCTCAAGAGAAAGCCCAGATTTCCTGTGGTACCTGTGTGTGTGTTTGTTTCATGTGTAACACAAAGGATACTCTAACTAATCACCTGGGAATCTGAGGCTGGAGAATGGGAGGATGGCATGTTGCAAATGATCCTGGGAAACCTCATGAGACCATGTCTCATAAAAAAGGACCCATTATGGCATGGTGACACTCAGTAACCCTGCAAACATGGCACTGGAAGTAGCAAGGAGCATTCCAACTGCTATTAGTATCAGCAAGAAAAAAAGAAACTCAGCTTTTCCTTCTCTATTTCTGCAGAACTATGCCCACTGGGCCCTGGCAGATTTGCATGGGACCCACTCTGGTTTTGGTGCATAAATTAACACAGAAATATTAGTAGATAATAGAAGAAAATGGTATTGGAACACTGGGAAGTAGTACTTTTGCATAGGAAGCTCTGGGAAATGTTGTTTACTGTAGTCTGCCGGAAGTTGAGACAAAATTGAAAAAAAAAGATGAATTTGGTTGTTTGGAAAGTGTGAAAGCTGCCAGTGAACTCTATTCTCTTCTATCAGGAAAAGTAAGTGAAATTAATGAGGCACTTTGCAGAAAATCCAGTGCTTGTGACAAATTCTGTTATGAAGATGGGTGGTTGAGGAAGATGACACTGAGAGAAGAAGAATTTGAGAAATATGTGAAATCTGTTGGGAAGTAAAAATGGCACTCTTAGTACACTCATTCAACACAGCTGTCTTAAGTAAAAAGACACTACTTTCAATATTGATACTGGAGAAAAATACCCCTTATCTTTTCAGAAATTGCAGATAAACATAATATGCATTATTTTTACAATTTCTTATGATTTTTAGAGTAAGGTTTAGGCTCTAGTGAAATTATCTGTGGTAAAAACTATTTTTTAAAAAATTATGTAATCCAATTATGAGTCTTCATATAAGTCTTATGAAATATTGTAATTTGCTTACA
Organism: Callospermophilus lateralis; assembly: GCF_048772815.1. NCBI lineage: Eukaryota > Metazoa > Chordata > Mammalia > Rodentia > Sciuridae > Callospermophilus > Callospermophilus lateralis. The sequence goes on from NC_135307.1 coordinate 715,135, forward strand.
ACCATTCCTACATTGGGGTGAATAGACTTCATTATCTTCCCATTGGAAAAAACTAGGAGTGGAAGAAAGTGTTTGTCATACAGTGTCAGAAGAAAATACTGTCCTAATTGTATAATATACTGTATTTGTTGGTGTTTTTTTTAATATACTAAAGGAACAGCTTTGCAGCAAGATAAGAAACAAAGTATTCAACTTACAAAAAACCAAAAAGAGTCTGGGGCTGTGAAGTGGCATGCCCCTGGTTTCCATCCTCATATCTTTTCCTTAGTTATCAATACTGTGCTGCCTTTTTTAAAGAGAGAAACCTGACTTTTTCTTCTCTATTTCTTCCATAACTCTCAATTCCTCTCAGGCCTTCTTTTCTACAGTGTCCCAGCTGTGTTCCCCGAGGATGGGCCAGAACATCTGCACTCAGGTCAAACTCCAGCCTACGCTTCTGGATTTGTGGGTATCACAGGCTGCCATACCTACCTGTTTCTGATTTGGAAGGTTAAATTAATTTCTAAGTTGTTCCTCCTGAACCCATAAGAACTTTCTAGTTAAATATTTGACTGTCTTCTTGAAAGCATTTTGATGTTTCTTTTGACACCAACCAAAGTAAATATCTCAGTTAGAAAACAATTTTTTTTGTTACTAGCATCCCATACATGTTTTTGTTTTGACTGATTTTGTTTCTATGGTTGCCATTTACTCCTTCATTCATTCACTTATTTATTTCACACTTCTGGGAATTCAACTTCAGGCATCAAACACTCCAGGTCTCCAGCACTGGAGAGTATGCAGTTCAAGGTACAGAAGGATTTGGGTTTCCCAACAACTCTAACCCTAGAAAATACAGGCTGAGGAACAAAAATTTTATTTTTCTTCTTTAAACAGAAATCATAGAATTCTTTGATATCCATGTTCATTTTTTAAAAAATTTTCCTGTGACTAGGGTGGCTGAGATGGGAGAATATTATCTTGGACAGCCTCATGAAACCCTGCCTCAAAATTAAACATGATAGAGGCTGGGGCTGCAGGTACTCTTTACTTGGGTTCACTTCTTAGCTTCATAAAAAATAAAATTATTTTGTGCTTTTTCTTTCTTTTTTATTTCCCTATTTAATGCTGTATTTATTCCAAAAGAAATAGAAATGACTTTCTTCTCTGTCCATGATTTTCTGTTCCTTTCTCTCCTTTTTCTCCTCAGTTTTCTACTGTGTTGGATGATAATAGGCTTCTGCTTTTGCACTCACATGACCCCCAACCTCAGTTTCTGGAAAAGCTGGTGGACAGCTGAAGTTGCTGGCACCACAGGCTACCACACAGACATTTCTTCTGGCACCAACTTCCATTAAATTCTCCACTATCAAACAATTTTGTAGGTTAATCCCATCCCATATGTTTTTTTGCCTTATATTGTTTTCTGGTTGTTATTCATACATCTACTGATTTATACTGCAGTCCTGAAAATTTATTCCTAGGCATAACAAATCCAAAGGAATGGCTCTATCACTGAGCTCCATCCTCAGCCATTGGAGTTTTGCACCTCAAGGTAGAGGAGACTCCATGTTCCATGTTCCCCAACAATGTAAAGCTTCCAGGGTGAAAATCAGCATGAAAGATCCTCAACTTTTCCTTCATGATATCTTCCATGACTTTCCATTCTTCTCAGCTTTTCCTTTTCTCCTCAAAGTCCTGGCTGTGTTCCTCTGAGCTAGTCTTCTATACCTGCATTCATGCACTCTCCTAGTTCAACCTTCTGGAATTGCTGATACCACAAGCTTCTCCTCATGCCTGAATCTGATTATTAACAGATTATATTCTAATTTTTACTTTGATATTTCTTTTGATACCAACCACAGTTAACTTCTCTGATAGAAAAAAAAATATTGCAGGCTACAAGCATCCCATAAATGTTTTTGTTTTGCCTTATTATTTTTCTGTTGTTTTTTGGTTGCCATTCATTTACTCATTTATATTGCACCTTGGGAATCCAATCCCAGGCATCACACTTTCCAAAGATAGTCATTAACCCTGAGTCCTCTTCTAATTCCTGGGAAATTTGCATTTTAAGTTAATAGTACTCAATGTTTCCCTACAGAGATAAGCTGATGATAGACAACCAGATGCATACTGAATTTGTTTATTTAACTTAAAGATGAAACAGATTTTGTTAATTCCCACATTAGTAATTAAAGAATTGGCCCAGTGACTACAGAAGCTGAGGCTGGAGGCTGGAGAATACATAGATGATCCAGGGAAGCAATGCCAGAACCTATCTCAAAATAAAACAAAACAGGGCTGGAGATATGGCTGAAGCGGTAGCATGCTCGCCTGGCATGCCTGCGGCCCGGGTTCGATCCTCAGCACCTCATACCAACAAAGATGTTGTGTCAGCCGAGAACTAAAAAATAAATATTAAAAAAAGAATTTTTTTTCTCTCTCTCTCTTTCTCTCTCTTAAAAAAATAAAACAGGCAAAGACTGTGAAGTATCATGCATTTATGTTCAATCATAGACATGAAATAAATCATTTCATTCTCCTTTTTCTTATGTCTCTCCTTCGTGCTGCTTTTATTTTCTGGAGAAACTCAACTTTTCTCTGTTCCTTCTATGACTTTCTATTCCTCTCCTCATGGTCCTGACTGTTCACTCAGGGCTGCCTGGTATACCTATACTTGTGTGAACCTACAGCCTCTTCTTCTGGAATCACTGCAACATAGGCTACCACAATTATCCATGTTTATTTTTGGAAGGTCAGAATCATGCACAAAATTTATCTTCAATGATTTAACTTGTGTCCACTTGAGTACTTTGTGATATTTCTTATGACATCAAAATGTTAAAATCTCCATTAGAAAAAAAAGTTCATATGTTACTAGCATACTGTAAATATTTTTTTTGGCCTGACTTTATTTTTGGTTGCTGTTCATTCACTCACACATTTACATTACATTTCTCAGAATCATGTCCTAGGCAACACACATGCCAGGTAATGTTCTAACACTGAACTCCATTCCCAGCCCTGGAGGTGAGTCAAGGAAAGACAGCATGAGGCACACAGAATTTATCTTGCTTAAAGAGGGAGCCTAGATTCCTTTGCTACCCATGTATTATATAAAGTAAACTCTGCTCAGTGACAGGGATGTTAAGGATGGAGAATGGGAGCATGCTATGTGCAATGTGATTTGGGGCAACCTTGTGAACATTTCATGAAAAAAGGCAACACAAAAAGCTCTACTTTTCCTTCTCTGTTTTTTTTCCATGAATTTTCAATCCTCTGTCTATATTTATCCATGGAGTCCCTGTTGTGTCCCCCAAGCTAGCCTCCTACACATATACTCCAGAGGTCCTCAGCAATAGCTCCTGCAACCACTAGAACAACATGCTATTATACAATTTAATTTCTAATTGTGAAAGGTCTGATTTTTTCTAAATTGTTTTTCTTGACCATAAATGATATTTCTTTTCAAAATCTGACTTCTGTCATCTTTTTTTTAAATATCTTTATTTTATTTTTATGTGGTGCTGAGGATCGAACATAGGGCCTCACATGTTAGGCACTGAGCCACAATCCCAGCCCTGATTTCTGTCATCTTAATTACCTTTATTATTTATTCTGACACCATTATTTAATTTTTTTAAATTTGTATAAGACAGCAGAATGCATTACAATTCTTATTACACATATAGAGCACAATTTTTCATGTCTCTGGTTGTAATCAAAGTTTATCCACACCAATTTGTGTCTTCATATATGTACTTTGGATAATAATGGGGCACCACTATTTTGAAACACTTTACTGTAAAATGTTTTTATAGGTTAATAATATCTCAAATCAATTGGTGCTTTATTCCTTCTCCCATCCATTCACTTTCCATATTTCTCTATCCTGATGCCTTTCTTCATGCAATAAAAATCAAACCTTAACTCTTAACACTAACCTTAAACCTCTATCCTATCCCATAAACCCTAACTTAACCCTATCCCTAACCATATTGCTAATCCTAACCCCAAAGCCAACCATTAACCTTAATCCTCTAACTCTAACCCCTAAGTCTAACCCTAAACCTTAAGTCTAATTCTCACCATAAACTTCTAACCATTTCCCTAACCCAGCCCCAACCCTTTTCCCAACAGCAAACCCCTAATCCAATCCCTAACCCAACCCCTAACCCCAATCTTAATATAAACTCTAACACTACCTACCTGAATATGGCAGAGTTCCCACTTGAACTTATGGAAGCAGCAAGTGCCCAGGTGGCTTACAACTTCTAACATGGACACAAATGAGACATTCCATGACCCTCTTCTTTGAATCATTTGCTGTAGTGGCTCACAGCAGCCAGAAAACTATTTAGTACTATCAATTCACCATAAAGCATATCTTTCAAACATATTTTAAATAATATATTTGAGCAAGCATATGACCACACACACAGGAAAAGGTAAGTGGTAAAGGGCCTGTAGCTTTTATGCCCTCCCCAGGCAGCATCCTGCCAGCACCTTCAACAACAGAGAGTCCTAGAAATCTTTTTCTTTTTTGGATGCTTCATTAAGTACCCATGATTCAATAAATCATTGATCATTTGTTACCAGTTTAGCCTTCAGTTCCTCTGTTCTCCTTATATATGTGGGAAGGCTCAAGTTCAAACTCTGTAATGATGTTTTTTCTTTTTCCCACTGAACATGGTCATCCTGTGTTGCCCAGGAGCCCTAGACCATTAATTACCTCACTGGTATCAGACAGACACATTGCTTCATAGATTGAAGAATGAGGAGCTAAGAGACAGGAAACTGAAGCAGATACCAAGAATGTATTTCTTGGCACAACAAGCCACAAAGTAGCTTCAAATTGACAAAGAACTTGAATATACACTTTTTACTAGTAAACATGAAAGATGATTAACAGGATATTGTATTAGTGTCATTATAGACATGCAAGTTAAAACTGCAGTGAAATTTCCTCACTTTTACTAATAAAGCCATAATAAAAATATTTAAAAATAACAAGTGATTTGGGGCAACCTTATGAACATTTCATAAAAATATTCCAAGAAAAAAGGCAATCCAAAAGGTAAGCTCTACTTTTCCTTCTCTGTTTCTTCCATGAATTTTCAATCCTCTATTTTTATCCATGGAGTTCCTGTTGTGTCCCCCAAGCTAGTCTCCTACACATAGACTCCAGAGGTCCTCAGCAACAGCTCCTGCAACCACTGGGGCAACATGCTATTATACAATTTAATTTCTAATTGCGGAAGGTCTGATTTTCTTCTAAGATGAGCTCTACTTTTCCTACTGATTTTCTTCCAAGATAAGCTCTACTTTTGGGTAAGGATGAAGATAAATCAGCACTCTTTTATATACCTGTAACAATAAATAATGTGAAGCTTATGTGTGGAATAGTTTGCTATTTTCTCAAAAAGTAAAAGTAGAATTATCATACTACTCAACAACTCCATTTGTATGTATTTAACCCCAAAGAACTGAAAGGAGGTATTAAAAGAAAAGTACATGTGTATACTTTCCATCTGTTAAAGTCATGAGAATGAGAGACAGGCTCAAAAGGAGTTTTAGGAAAAAAATTTTATGTATGAGTAAAAAGGGAGTGCTTTTTTTCCCCTAGTTGGGCAGGTAGTGAAAGTGAGGATCGATTGTCATGGAGAAGCTTGCTGATGTCCTGATTTGCAGGTTATGTGATGGTCACCTGAGAGTATCCATTCCTACATTGAGTAAAATACATTGCAGTGTTTACATGGAGATACAAACCTGGCATAGCAATGACCAGTGGGGAATGTGAGTGAAAGGATACAGAGCACTTTGCACCACCAATGCAGGGTTCCTGTAAGCTTAGCACTATGAGAAAGTCAGCTGCTTATTAAAAACCACCATGTCAATACTATTCCAGAAAAACAGACATCAGATTTTATTAGGGAAGTTGACCCTTATAAATCCAGCTCAGCCAAATCTCAGAAATACCATTGCAAGAAAATTTTTCATTAGAAGCCACTGTGTGTGTGTGTGTGTGTGTGTGTGTGTGTGTGTGTTACATTAATATTAGAGTCTAAATTTTGGATGTTATATTAGTATAAGAAGGTCACTTAGTGATTATTATAGTGATATAAAACCAACGTGTTCATAGTAGATTAGCATTAAAGACCACAGTCTGGATATAGCTGGTAAGTAAATATATTACTATTAGAGGCCATCTATTTACACTGGAAGCATACTTTGGGAAACAATGTGAATATCACATTAGTATTAAAGAGCACAATGTGTATACTGTAATAATATCAATGACAAAAGGTCATGTATGCTTGTAATCCCAGAAGCTCATAAGGCTGAGGCAGGAGGATGACAAGTTCAACGCCAGCCTCAGCAACTAAGTGAGACCTTAAGCAACTTAGAGACACCCTGTCTCAAAAAAATAAAATAAAAAGGGCTGGCATGTAGCTTAATGGTTAAGTGCCCCTGGATTCAATATCTAGTACAAAAAAAAGAACAAAAGATCAACTATTATATTAGGACTAGATGCCTCTGTGAGGACATTGTATGTGTCATGAGTGGCAGAGGATTCAATGAGGATATTATCTGCATTACAGGCCTTAGTGAGGATATTATATAGGTCAGAGGTTTCAGTTTAGATATTATATTAGTGGTAGAGTCCTGAATAAAATATTATATTAGTGTAGCAAGTCTTGTTGAAGATACTATATTAGTACCACAGGTCTCAGTAATAACACTATATGTGTTAGAGATTTCAGTGAGATTATTATATGTTTTGGAGGCTTCAGTGTGAATATTATGTGTGTCAAATACCTGACTGGGGACAATATCTGAGTATCTGAAGCCATTGTGAGAATGCTATATTTGTCAGAGACCCCAGTGAGAATATTATTGAGTATCAGAGGCCCCATTGTAGAATATGATAATTATTAAAGGTTAATTGAGGATATTTGTTAGAGTACTCATTGAGAATATTATATGAGTGTCAGAGGTCTGAGTAAGTATATTATATGTGTCATAAGCTGCAGTGAGAATATATATACACCTATATATAAATTATATATTTATATAATGTATGCAAATATATATTTATGCAAATATATTATATATATATGTGTGTATACGTGTGTGTGTGTGTGTGTGTGTGTGTGTGTGTGTTCTGGGGATTGAACCAAGGAGTACTTTACCACTGAGATACATCCTCAGCTCTTTTTATATTTTTATTTTGAGACAGAGCTTCACCAAATTTTTGAGGCTGGATTCAAACTTGCAATCTTCCTGACTCATGCTCCTGATTCATTGGGATTACAAGTCTATGCCAGTGTATTCAAGTTATTGAGAATATTATTGAGTGTCAAAGTCTTCAATAGGTTATTATGAGTTAGATGACTCAATGAGTATATTATATCACTCAGAGGACTGAATTAAGGTATTATTTTTGCCAGAGGCCTCAGTGAGATTATTATATGAATATCAGCAAACTCAATGAGGATAATATATGTTATGTCAAGATCATTGTATTGTCATGAGCAACTAATAAAAAATATATGTGCTATAGTCTTAACTGATGATATTATATGAGTATCAGAGATTTCAGTGAGAATATTATGAGTGTTAAGAGAACTTGGTGAGGTTATTATATATTTCAGAGGCCTAAATGAGACTATTACATGAATGTCAAAGAGTTTTGTGTGGATATATATGTCTCATCCACCTCATTAAGAATATTACATTTGGGGCTGGGGTTGTGGCTCAGCAGTAGAGCACTTGCCTAGCACATGTGAGGCCTTGGGTTCAATCCTCAGCACCACATAAAAATACATAAAAAATAAAGGTATAATACCTTTGTGTCCAACTACAACTAAAAAATAAAAAATTAAAGAATATTACATAAGTGTCAGATAACTCAGTGAGCATATTATATGTATTAGAGTCATCACTAATCATATTACGTTTGTCAGAATCTCAGTGGTGATATTATATGAGTGTCAGAGGCCTCAGTGAGGCCAATATATACTTTAGTCCATTTAGTTAACATATTATATCTGTAAGAGGACTCACTGAGGATATTATATGTCCCCTTATATGTGTCAGAGGACTAAGTGATGAGATAAATTTTAAAGATATCAGCATGCATATCATATGTGTCAGATAACTCAGTGTGAAAATGTCAGAGGCATCAGTAAGAATATTATATGTGTAGAAAAAAGAATATTATATGTGTGCCACAGATCTTTTCAGAGTCTCAGTGAGTATACTGTATCTGGTAAAGGCTACAATGAAGATACTATATTAGTGTCACAAACTCAGTGTTGATATTACATGAGATATAGAACTGAGAGAGGATGTTATATGTGTTAGAGAACTCAGTTAGCACATTATATGTTTCAGAAACCTCAGTGAGAAGATTGTATTCTTTAGAGGTTTTAGTGTAGATAGTGTATTAAACAAGAGGCCTCAGTGAGATCATTGTATGGATTAGAGGCCTCTATGAACATGATATTTGCTATAAACCTCAGTGAAGATATCATATGAGTGCCACAGGCATCAGAGAAGATATTATATAGGTAAGGGCCTTAAATTGCATATTATATGTCAGAGCACTGAGTGAGGACATTATAGATGACAGAGGCCTCATTACATGAGTGTCAGAGGAATCAGTGAAAATATTATATGAGTGTTACAGACCTCAATGAGTATATTCTGTAAAATGCCTCAGTGAGGCATTACATCTTTTACATAGATGGAGCTTCACTGAGGACATTATGTGAAGATCAGAGAACTCAATTAGAATTTTATATAAATGTGAAAGCCCTGACTAAGAATATTATGTATATCAGAAGTTTCAGTCCTCACTGAAGCCCTTATTGTTTGTTAGAGACTTTAGTAAGCATAGTAAATTTGTTAGAGTCTACATGAGGATATTATGCGTCAGAATCCAGAGCAAGGCTATTACCTGAGTGTGAGTAGTATATGTATTAGAACCCTCAATCACACTGTTATATGACTATGAACATTCTTATATGAGAAAAATATCTGAGTGCAAGAGGCCTTGCTGAAGGTATTGCTTGTGTCTGAGATCTCAGTATGTTCAATCTATGGCTCAAAGGTCTCAGGAAAGAAATCCTATGTGTCAGAGGCCTCACAGAGGATAAAATAGGAATGCCAGGCTACTGAGAGAGAACATTAATTGTGTTAGAGTCCTCAGGGAAGAAGGTATACTAATGTCACATACTTCAGTGAGGGTATTACTGTGTTGAAGGCCTTGGTATTTGTACTGCTTGGGTGAAAGTCCCAAGTGGAGCTACTGTCTGTGTCAGAGACCTCAAGGAGACACTTAAAAGTGTCAGAGGACCTCAGGGATTTAGAGGCCACAGGGAGTATATTATATATGTCAGAGTCTTCAGAAAGATCTTACATGAGCCCCAAATCTCATTGAGGCTATTAACTGAGTCAAAGGACTGAACACTGGTACTTCATTGTTGTCAGAGGTCTCAGCAGAGGATAGATTGCTTTTTAGAGGGGTAGGAGAAAATATATTTTCCTGAGGCCACTGTGACGATACCATGAGTCAGAGGCTTCAGTGTGGGTAGAACGTATGAGAACCTGAGTGAAGATTTCATAAACCTCAGGGGGATTATGATGGGGTATCTCAGAACTCAGTGAATAAAATCTGTTAGTGTCAGCAGCCACATGAGGAAATTCTATGCATTGAAACCTTCTTTGAGTATATTATATGGGTTTCAGAACTCTCAGAGAAAATATCACGATTCTAAAAGCTGTGAGTGAGGATATTTTAGAGCATCTTTAGGAAGTTGCTTACAAGTGTCTGTATACTCAGTGAAATAAAATATGAATATCAGAGGCCGCAGTGCGTATAGGATGCAAATGTCAAAGGAGGACCCATTGTGAATATCCTATCAGGGATAAGACCACCAGAAGTGTTCTATTTGAGTAGTCACCATCAGAACAAGGATATTACATGGGTCATAGTCATTAGTGTGCCAATGGTAAGAGTAAGAGGCCTTTGCAAATATTTGCCTTCGATACTTGATGTGGAAAGTTAATGCCAGAGTGAGGCTATTAGTTTGAGTTTTAGAGGCCTCAGCAAGAATCATATATGTGACCCAGAAATCAATAATGAAATATTATCCAGCTACAGGCCTCACTGAGGATGAGTCAGGGGCTTCATTGAGATTAATCAATGATTGCCACAGGACTCAGCTAGGGTATTGTCTCTGAGGTCTCCGTGAGTTGAATACATATGTCCAAGAACTCAATGTATCTAATATGTTTCAGATCCCTCAATCACACTATTACATGACTATGAACATCCTCAGTGAGGAAAATATCTGACTGCAAGAGGCATAGCTGGAGGCATTGAATGTGTCTGAGATCTTATTATGTTTAATCTATGCCTCAAAGATCTCAGGGAGGAAATCCTGTATAAGAAGTCTCACATAGAATGTGACAGGAGTGCCAGGCTACTCAGTGAGAACATTATGAGTGTTAGAGCCCTCAGGGAAGAGGCTATAGTGTCACACCCCTCAGTGGGGATACAATGATGTCAAAGGCCTGAGCATTTGTACTGCTTGGGTGAGAGTGCTGCATGGAGAGTGTCTGTGTCAGAGACCTCAAGGAGACACTTAAAATGTCAGAGGAGTCTGTGTTGACAGAAAGATACTGTCTGAGCCCTCCATGATTTTTAAATATGACTAGACAATCAGGAACTCTGCCAGTGAGGCTCTTAGGTGTGCCTGAGCTCTCATTGAGATATTAACTGAGAGAGAGACAGAGGCTTGAGGGAGAATATTATCTACATCCACCAAGCCTCTGTGAATATGTGATATTAAGTGTCAGAGGCAACTGGGAGGAGAGGACATGAGTGTCAGAGTCCTGAGTGAGTTTATTATACATGTGACAGAAGAATTTATGGACTCAGTGAGATGATCAAGGAATTTCAGAGCCCTCAATAAGTACACAATATTGTCAGAGGAGGACACACTGAGGATATTTCCTGAGTGTCAGTGACCTCCATGAGAATGTTCCATGAGTGCTGCAGGCCTGAGCGAGGATATATATGTGCTGTAATAGGAAGAGACCTGTGTTAGCCTATTATATGTGACAGTGCCTTCATATGGACATTTAGTGTCAGAGTCCAGAGGGAGGCTATCACCTGAGTGTCTGAATCCTCATTGAGCATAATACATTTTTCAGAAGATGTACTGAAGATGTTTGGTCAAAGTCAGAGGCCTTAATAAGGATGTGATAGGTGTCAAAGTCTTCATTGAGATTATTTTGTTATTACTATAGGTCTCAACCAGGGTATTTTCTCTTAAGAGGCCTCAGAGAGTTGAGTATATGTGTTAGAGACTAGGGGTGGAGAATGTAGGTATCATAGCCTCACTCACTGTTATGTGACTATGAAGGTCCTTAGTGAAGACAATTTCTGACTAGGAGAGGTGTTATTGAAAATAGTTCCCTCAATAAGTATATTATAGAGATGAAATTTCTAGTTAGTAAGTTTTTTTTATTTTTTTAGTTATACATGGTCACACTATTTTATTTTGTTTATTTATTTTTATGTGGTGCTGAGGATCGAACCCCCGTGTAAGGCGAGCGCTCTACTGCTGAGCCACAACCTCAACCCTCCAGTGAAAAACTTCTATGTGTCAGATGTCTCATTGAGAATAATGGTGGGAATGCCAAGGTACCCAGTGAGGACACCATATGTGATGGAGTTTTCAGGGTTGAAAAAATATCAGTGTGAAAGGCCTCAGTGAGATTGTGAAATGAGTATCAGATGCCTTAATGACCAAATCTTACATGGAAGAGAATTTATTGATATGATGATTTTTCTCAGACTGGTCTGTGAGGAAAATATGGGCTCAAATGACTCAGTCCCTACTCTACAAAGGTTGGAGCTCTCTGTGGGGATTTCATATGTGTCAGAGACCTCAATGAGACACATGCATGTGTCAGAGGACCCATTGTACATACTATGTAACCTTTGGAGGTATCACTTATATTTTGAATATCTATCAGAGCATTAATCTGTGCAGATATCAGGTGCCCCAGAGCACTTGGTAAGATAGTACTTAAGTGTTAGAGGTCTCATGGAGGTCATTATCTGAGCTTGAGAAGCCTAAGGTGGATTTTATATTCATTTCATTGTCCTGCATGAGGATGATATCCACTGCAGAGTCCTCAGGCAGTATGTTACCAGTGTGAGTGGACTCAGTGCTATATGATGTGAATGTCAGAGGCCTCAGGGAGGAATCATGGGAGTTTCAGAAGAGGATACATTGAGGATATGATATGAGTATCAGATACCTGCTTCAGGCTATTATAAAAGTGTCCAAGGCCACAATCAGTATATCTTATGTGTCAGAAACTTCAGTGATTCCGTGATAACACTGTATTTGACATAGGCCTCTGTGAGCATATTGTAGGTGGCCGAGGCTTCTCATGGATATTAAGTGTCAGAGTCTAGAGCCAGGGTGTTACCAGACTGTCTGAGGCCTCAGTAACAATATGAACATGACCAAGGTCACAGTTTAGATATATTATTGATGTCAGAGGCCTCTGTGAGGATGTGATATGTGTTCAAGGCTTCAGTGAGAATGTGATGTGTTTGTCACAGGCCTCACATTGGATATTATACTTCATAGAGGCTGCAGTAAACTTACTATACCTGTCAGAGGCCTCAGGTTTCTCCTATGAAAAGAGGTCTCCATAAGTATATGATGGCTGTCAAAAAGATTCTAAGTGGCAGAGACCTCTGTTAGCCAATTACATGTGTCAGATGTCTCCAATACTACATCATTAATACTAGGGGCCTCAGTAAGCCTCTTATAGGTCCTGTAGGTCACAATGTTGATACTGTATGTGTCAAGTCCTCAGGGAGTTAGAGGCCTAAAGGAGTATATTTTATCTGCCAGAGGTTTAAGGTAGGATATTAAATGCTCCTGACTCTTCAGTGAGGCTATTAACTGAGTCAGTGGACTCAGCATTGATACTTCATTGCTGTCAGAGGCCTCAGTGAGAACACTATTAGGGTCACAGACCTCATCGAGTCAGAAGTCTTAGTGACAATGGAGGATATGTCAGAGGCCTGAGGATATCACATGCATCTGGATCTTCAGAGAGAATATTTTGTGTGTCAGAGGCCTCAGCATGTATATGGGCTATAGGCCTCAGTGTTGATATTACATGAGCATCAGAAGCCTGAGGGAGGAGGCATTGAATGTGTCCTGAGGGAGGACATTCAAAATGTGTCTGAGGCCTAGCTGAGGATAGTTTGCTTTTTGAAGGGCTAAGGGAAGATATTGTTTGTCAGAGGCCCCAGTGCAGATACCAGGTGTTAGAGGCCTTAGTGTGGGTAGAAGGTGTGAGAACCCTGAATGAAGATTTCATTTATTTCAGAAGCCTCAGTGAGACTACAATGTTATTATCACAGGACTCAGTGAATATACTAGGTTAGTGTCAGAGGACAAGAAAGGACTCTCTATACATCAGAATCCTCTGGGGGTTTATTATATGGATTTCAAAGACCTCAGGAAAGATATCACGTGATTTTTGGAGCTGTGAGTGGGGACATTTTAAGTTTCAGAGTCCTCAGGAAGTTGATTAAGGGTGTCAGTAGCTTCAGTGTGATTGTATATGAATGTCAGATGCCTCAGTGAGTATGGGATATGAATGTCAGAGGAGGCATGGAGGATATCCTATCAGGGTCAGAGACACCCAGGAGAATTCTATATAAATAGTATAGCCCAAATGAGGATATTGCAGGGGTCAGAGTCCAGTGTAACTATGGTAAGAGTAGGAGGCCTCTGTAATCCTATCATATACCTTAGAATCTTCATGTGGAGATTTACTGTCAGAGACCAGAGCAAGGCTATGAACTGATAGTCAGAAGCCTCAGTGAAAATCATACATGTGATCCAGGACTCTGTGAAAACATTATGTCCAAGTCAGAGGCCTCAGTGAGAATGGGTCAGAGTCTTCATTGAGCTTACTCCATGATTGCCACAGGACACAGTTAGGACATGTTCTGTGTTCAGGGCCTCAGTAAGTTGAGAACATACATCTGAGGACTCAGTATGGATAATATATGTGAGAGAATCCCCAGTCACACTAATATATGATGTAAACATCCTTAGTAAGGAAAATATTTGATTGGAATAGAACTTGTTGAAGGCATTGCATATGTTTGACATCTTGGTATGTATAATCTATGGCTTAAATGTCTCATGAAAGAAATCCTATGTGTCTGAGGCCTCACAGAAAATATTATGGAAGTGCCAGGCTACTCAGTAAGAACATTGCATGTACTAGAGTCCTCAATGAAGAGAGTATACCACTGTCACATCCCTCAGTAGGATATTACAGTGTGGAATGCCTCAGCATTTGTACAGCTTGGGTAAGAGTCCTCTGTGGAGTTATTGTCTTTGTCAGGACTTCAAGTAGACACTTAAAAGTATCAGAAGGATCTGTGTTGATAGGAAGGTACTTTCAGAGTCTTCAGTGATTTTTTAAATATTTTAGACAATAGGGGTCTTTGTCAGTGAGGCTCTTAGGTGTGCCTGAGCTCTTGCTGATATATACACTGATGGTCAAGAGGATTGAGGATATTTTTTGAGCCCCACAAGTCTCTATAAATAAGTTGTGTAACTGTCAGAGTAACAAGGGAGGAGAGGATATGAGTGATAGAGATCAGAGTGAAGATATTGTACACTTAAGAATCCTCAATAAATAGAATAGGAGTGTTTATGGACTCAGTGAGATAATCAAGAAATGCCAGAGGCCTCAGTGAGTATCTGATGTGTCAGAGAAGGACTCACTAAGGATATTACATGAGTGTCAGAGACCTCCATAAGAATGTTTCTTAAGTGCCATAGGCCTGAGTCAGGACATATATGTGCTGCAATAAAAAGACGACTCTGTTAGCATATTATATGTGAAAGTTCTTTGAGGATCAAAAGCCTGAGTGAGAATAATACATTTGTAAGGGGACATACTGAAGATATTCTGTCAAGGTCAGAGGCCCCAGTGAGGATGTGATATGTGTCAGACTTCACTGAGTTTATTTTGTTATCACCACAGGCCTCAATTAGGGTTGTTGAATACTTGTGTCAGAGGCCTCAGGGTAGATAGTATAAGTGTCAGAATCCTCACTTACTATTTTATATGACTGTGAGGTGAAGAAAACTTCTGAATATTAGAGGCCTTCCTGAGGATTTTGTCCTCAGTGAATATATTTTAGGGCTCAGAGTTCTCAGTGAGGAAATTCTATGTGTCAGAGGCCTCCTTGAGAATAATGATGGCAGTGCCAGGGTACCCAGTGAGGACATTGTATGTGATGAAGTTTTCAGGGTAGAGAGAATATCAGTGTGAAAGGCCTCAGTGAGATTATGAAATGAGCACCACAGGCCTTTGTGATGATCTAATATGTGTAAGAGGCCTCACTGAGAATAGAATCTCTCTCAGAGGTCAGTGAGGAAAATACGGGGTCAAATGACTCATTCCATACTGTACATAGGATGGAATCCTCAGTGGGGATTTTATATGTGTCAGAGACATCAATGAGACATATATGTCTCTGAGGACTCATTGTACCTCATGTTACCTACAGAGGCCTCAGTGACTTTTGGATGACTCTCAGAGGGTCTAAATCTGTGTGGACTTCCAGTGCCCCAGAGCACTCAGTGTGATATTCCTTGAGTGTCAGAAGCATTGAATAGAATATTTCTGAATGACAGAAGCCTCAGGGTGGATATTATATTGACCTCACTGTCCTGTATGAGGATGATATCCATTTCAGAGTCCTCAGTAAGAATGTCATTAGTGTTTTGGGACTCAAATGAGATAGGGTGTGAATGTCAGAGGCCTCAGGGAGGATTCATGTTAGCATTAGAGGAAGACTCACTGAGGATATGATATGAGTGTTAGAAACTTTTCTGAGGCTATTATAAAAATATCCAAGGCCTGAGTGTGGTTATTTTATGTGTCAGAGGCTTCATATGGATATTAATTGTCAGAGTCCAGTGCCAGGGTATTACCAGAGTATCTGAGGCTTTACCAACCCATCCCCTTGAATGGGATCAAGGTCACAGTACAGATATCCTGTTCATGGCAGTGGCCTCAATGACGATATGTGGAAGATTCCTCAGTGACAATATAAAGTGTTTGTCACAGGCTTCACTTTTGACATTATATCTTGTAGAGTCGGCAGTAAACTTACTATACTTGTCAGAGGCCTCAGTTTTCTCCTATAGAAAGGGGCCTCTGTGAGTACATGATGGCAGTGCCAGAGGCATCAAGAAGACATTCTAAGTGGAAGAGACCTCTGTTATACAATCATACATCTCAGATGTCTCCAATACTTTATTGTTAGTATTAGAGACCTCAGTATGCCTCTTATAGATACTGTAGGTGTCAATGTAGACATTGAATATTTCAAAGACCTCAGGAAGTTAGAGGCCTCGGGGAATATATTATACCTGTCAGATGGTTCAGGGAGTATTTTAAATGCACCAGCCACCTCAGCAAGGCTATTCCTGAGTCAGATGTCTCAGTACCAGTACTTCATTATTGTCAACAGCCTCAGTGAGGATACCATTAGGGTCACATGCCTCAGTGAGAATACTAAATGCATTTGAATCCTTACTGACAATGGGACTTGTGTCTAAGGACTTACGATATCATATGTTTTAGAGGCGTCTCTGAGAATATTACAGTTTTCAAAAGAGTCAGTCAGTAATATATTATATGTCAGAGTCCTCAGTGAAGACAGTGCCTTTTTAAATAGTTTCATGTGTTTAGTGAGAGCTCTGAATAAAAATATTATTGTGTTTCAGAGGCCTCAATGTGGTTTTTCCTTATTTGTCATAGGCTCTCATGGATATTTTATGACTGACAAAGGCCTCAGTAATGATATTGAGGATGTTAGAAACCTCTGTGAGGACATTATATGTCAGAGCCCTCATTGATTATATGTGTAGAGGACTCATTGAGAATATTATATGTGTCAAAGAACCTAGTTTTTATGTGAATTTTAGAGATCTCATTGAGAATATTTTTATGTGACATAGGCTTCCACAAAAATTTCATATGTGTGTCAAATGCCTCAATGAAGATATTACATTTTTCCTAGTTCTCTGTGAGGATATCTTATGAGTGTGAGGTTTGACATGTTATCTTCTAGGGGTCTCAATGTGTATGTGATATCAGCCAGTGGTATCATTAATGATATTTATTGATATCATATTATTTCAGTGCATACTATATATGTTAGAGTCTTCATGAGGATATTATATTGTATTTAAAGCCTCAGTGAAATGTTTTATAAGTGTAAAAGGCTTAATTGAGGGTATTATACTACTCTTTCCTGTTAAAAGAAAACAGGAAACAATAGAAAGAACTCCCAGTGGAAAGAATGGTCAAAGCTATTCCCAAAGGCTTCAAGCAGGATGAAGTAAGCAACAAAGTACTATAGAGTTGGATAACAAACAAAATCTTGGAGTAAATATCCAGATGCTCATTTTATTTACAAATAAATGACTAAACAGATAAACAAAAGAGGCCAAATAAAAACCTCTTATGTAGAATTTCAAAAAATTGAGGTGGACATTTGGCCCCCAAGGAGTTAGGCCTAACTTCCCACTTCTTAAGAGGGGGCTGTGCATAGTGACTTACTCCAAAACAATATATATATAATGTGTACATGTAGAGAAACATAACTTCACAGTGAGAAATCTGGCAAACACTACATCAGTCAGGTGAGCACCTTGAGGATATGAAATGAAAAACAGCACTTCATCTGTAATCCGCTTTCCCCAATCCATAACCTGTCTACATATGAGAAAAACATCAACTGAAAATCTAAAAAGTACCTGACAGGTACTCCTCAACTGTCAGGTCCTCCTCAACCATCAAGGGCATCAGAGAAAGGAAGGTCAGAGAAACTGTCGCCACCAAGAAAAGCCTATGGAGACAGGATGACTGTCTTGCAGGATCTTGGATGGGGTCCTGGAACTGAAAGAGGCTGTACTGAGAATCCAAAGGAAACACAGACATTAGTTAATAAGAGCATATCAGTATCTGTTTATCATGAAAAATTATGTATAAAGTTAACACATCTGAGATAGCTCATGTAAATCATAAGAGAAAAAAACTGGGTAGAAGTTATATAGTAGATCTCTGCATTTTCTTTGCAATTTCTGCATAAACATAAACTACTCTAAAGTACAATCTTAAGACATGGCTATATTTTTTTCAAACACCTGCTCATTTAATTACTCAGAATGTTAATTACTAATAATTGACATTCTTAAGTAGTTCTGCATTTTGTTAAGAGCATTTATAACAAAAATATGTCAAACTAACATAATGTAAGATAAGTACTTATTTTATATGTTTTATGTTAAAGTAATAATATGTTTAAACTTATTTATCATTATTTATTTTGCTATTGCTAGGTTCTAGATTTTCTCTCTAAAAATTTCAAAACTTTAGAGAAAAAAATCTACATTTTAGTGACACTATTTCAAGTCATGGTTGAATTTTTTCAAAAGAGTCATGATAATAAATATGTTACAAGAGCAGATTGATTCATTGTGAATGAATCATTCATCCTAAAGAAATCTTATCTTTCATTTGTTTCTATGTATACCCTTTAACAGTAATAGCATCAAATGTTTGCCACTGGGAAAAATATTCAAACAAAAAATGTAAACAGAATTTGTGACAATAACATATAATGCTTTCTAAAAATTTAAAATTTAAAAGAATATGAAAGTCAGTTTCCTCCATGATGTTCTTCAGAATAGGTAAAACTAGAAAAACATCCATGGAAGCATGGTTTATGAGTGATCTTATAGTGATCTTAGATATTTTATGGAGAAATTATATTTTAGAAATCACAAAAAATATAATGTGATGCCCAAACTCTTGAATGTTTTCAAATGTAGCTGAATTTCTATGTAAGTTTTTCATTGATATAGCTAGTCATAAAGCTAATAAGAGCAAAGAATATATGGGGCTGGGATGTAGCTCAGTGGTGGCATACCTTATACATAATTCAGGAGGCCCTGGGTTTGATCCCTAGCACCACAAAATTAAAAAAAAAAAAATCAGTGCCTTATTTGTGCAATCAAATAGAAAATGAACAATTACCACTCTTAGGAAAATGTTAAGCCTGAAAAACAGTTAAGAATCAAAATACTCTTACAATAGAAATAGCCTATTGTGAGCAGATGTGTCACATCATAAAGTATATTCACATTAAATATCCTCTCAGAACAATAAAAAAGACTTTGATGACCATTTAGAAGGAGAAAATGGCTATAATATAGATTAGAAAATTATTAAGAAATTAGAAACATGAGGTGAAGGGCTGTGGGCACGGAGAGCGGCTGGCCTAGGCTTGGCGGGTAGAAGGGTCCCTCCTGCAGGGTTTGTGGAGTGAGCCGGGCGCACAGGGGTGGTTGTGTTGTGTCCCCTCTGGCTGTCCGTCTTGAGAAAGAGCTGAGTGGGCGGGAAGGATGGAGGACCAAGGGTAGTTGCCGCGGAGGTGTTCTGAGTGCTCGGAGGCCCTCGTAGGAGGAGTGACCCAGGAATCCCTGAAGCCCATCCTCAACCAACACCCAGAGCTTGGCGGATCCGATGTTGGGCTGCAGAAATGCTCTGTGTGGGGGGTGGGGGGTGGGTGGTCTTTTTCCTCGGCCCATCTTACACATCATGCACGCCAGGAAGTGAAAGGGGTGCGGCCTCTGGACACCTCTTCAGCTCCCTTGTGACCTGTCCTGTAGGGGTATCCTGCAATCCTGTAGGAATAGGAGACCCTGGCAGAGCCTTGCACTCAGGACAGCAATGATGACACTGAAGAGGTTTCATTGTTTGATGCAGAAGAAGAGAAAACTAATAGACCAAAATCCAAAATCCGACATCCAGTGGCATCATTTTTCCATTTGTTCTTCCGAGTCAGTGCCATTATAGTCTATCTTCTCTGTGAATTGCTCAGCAGCAGCTTTATTGCTTGAATGGTGACAATTATCTTGTTGTTGTCATGTGACTTTTGGGCAGTGAAGAACGTCACAGGTAGAGACTGATGGTAGGCCTTGGGTGGTGGAATCGTATTGATGAGGATGGAAAGAGTCATTGGGTGTTTGAGTCCAGGAAGGCATCTCCTCAGGAGAATAAAACTCTTTCAGAAGTTGATTCAAGAATCTTTTGGTTAGGACTAATTGCCTGTCCAGTGCTGTGAGTGATATTTGCCTTTAGTGCTCTCTTCTCCTTCAGAGTAAAATGGTTGGCATGGTTATCATGGGTGTGGTGCTACAGGGTGCCAACCTGTATGGTTACATTAGGTGCAAGTGGGCAGCTGGAAGAATTTAACCAGCATGGCTACCTGGTATCTTGGAATGCAGTTTTTAAAACAAAACACCAGAAATGAACAGACTTCTTGAATAGAGAGAAAATTATGTTTTCTGTGATACTGGGGAATGGCCAAAGAGATTCTTGATTATGAATTGTTTAGAGCTCAGTCCAGTTGCAAAAAGGAGCATTGATTTTTTGTTTGTTTTGTTTTCACTTACAAAGTTACTATAAAAACTGGTTTCTTTTTTAAACAAAGTTTTAATTTTCTTTTTCTAGTAGTTGAGGCTGGGAAGTATGATATCATTAAGAACATTGTCAGAATTTATTTTAGGTGTGCATATGTATGCATATAGTAATGTATCCATATGTCCCAAATTAATGTGTTAGTTTACATATGTTAAAGAGATATTTGCATTTTGATCCATAGAATATAGGATGTTCTTAATCTATCTCAAAGGTATGTGTGTTTACATACTATTTCTATAGGTTATTTTCAGAAATAAGTTGATTCCATTATTAAGAGTAAACACTTGGCTTGTATATGAGTTAAAAAGTTAGAAAAAAATGTTAATTTTAAATATATACTTCATGTTGAAATTTCTTACGTTAGACATGCACAAGTGAAAAACAAATTCAGGCTGGTAGTGTTAACTAGTTTCTAAAATTTTCTTTTATTTTTATACTTAAGGCCTAACTAATAAATGGAATCTTTATAGTTTATGTTTAAGGGATACCCAGGGATTGCTGTTGATCTATTGATTTCATGGAAAGGATAGTCATATTTTATTTTGGAACTTCCTGGAAACTCTTCAGTGGTCTCTGGACTAATAAAATCTTTTAGTACTAAATAAATATTATTCTTATGTCATAGTAAAAATAATCATTTAAATACTTGGCATAATAAATGCCTAAAGACATTTTATGAATCTATTTTTTCTTGCTATAATGGGGATGTTGTAAATCATACATTTGTATTAATAATTTTTCTTAAACAAGACAATATATTTAACTGTAAACTAAACCAATCTACAAATTATTGTAGGCAGTTGTAAATTCTGTTGAGATACTGGAAACTTTGTTGGGGTCTTTTAATCAGCAGATTATGTTGTGAATGTATCTGTACATTGTTAAAATATTTTTAAAAATGTTTTGTTTTAGTTGAATAAATGTGTATTGGAGTGAAAAAAAAGAAATTAGAAACATGATAATGACATAAAAATTCTCTAGGCCATACTAGGCACTTTGAACTGTAATCACAGCTTTTTTGGAGACTGAAGCAGGAGGATCACAAAGTTTGAAGCCAGCCTCAATACCTCAGGAACTTAGCAAAATCCCATCTCAACATAATATTTAAAAAGGGCTGAAATTCATCGCTTGCCTAGCATGGTCAAGGTTATGAGCTTAATTCTCATCACCATAAATAAATTTAAAAGAATAACTCCAAACCAAGCATATAATATGAGACAACTGGGGCATTTATAGAAGAGGGTGGAAAACATTATGTTGAACACCCCAAAATAATAAAACTATATTTAATTATTTTTCAGCTCATGATATTAACATGTCTAATCTCCACTTATATAACTTCATTAAAATATGGTAAATAGTGTATGTACTTTTTTTAATGATTTCAGAATATGAATTATACTCAACTCTATTCTAAAAACTACCTTTGAAACACATAGAGCACCAGCATTTATATAAAGTGAAATGAGGCCATTTCCTACACAAAGTAATATTTAGTAAGTACTAATATATACACACATTATTTCAAAATAAATTAAAATTGATGAAATCAAAAGGTCACTTGTATGCTTTTAAATGATATTTTGAATATATGAGAAACACTTAATAGAGTTCTCCAAAAAGAACTTCTGACAATATATAAAGCATGCTTATTAGAAGGTCAATTACCTTGCTTGCAAGGAGTAAGAGAAACTAACTACTTGATGAATGTAAGACTTTAATAAGATAAACGAATATGCTTTCTAAATTTGAAAAAGTAGAAAATGTCTGTGTAAAAAAGTCTATTTTTGGTAAATGTATCTGTTTTTTTAAAAGAATCTATTGGCTTTTCTCTTACACACTGTAATTATTTCAGTGGTTTTAAGCTGGAATATCATGTAATATCAACAGCTGGAATTTTAAAATATCACCATCCTCTTTCTTCCTATAAAATTGATTAGCAAATTTTGCTCTGAATAATTTCAACCCAATTTGGAAAAGATCTGTGTGTGTGTGTGTGTGTGTGTGTGTGTGTGTAAATACATAATATTTTGAACAATTCCCCTGACACTTGGGTCCTGTCAAAGACACATTGTCTGTGTGTGGTGCTGGAATGGAACCCAGGGACTCTCACATGTTAAGCAAGTTCTCTGCCACCAAGTTACACACACTGTCCCAAAGACCTTAATAAGAAAAAGATAATTAAAACTTTTTCAGATAATGAGAACTGTCAAACAAGATAATTCAATCAAAACAAGGTAAACTAAAAAGTATATTTAAAAATATTGTTGATAAAAATAGCAGAAGTTCAAAGTTAGAGAAGAAATTAAAAATCAAACTGCAGAAACCTACTACATAAAATTGGAAACCTAGAGGGAATAGGTAATTTCCTAGTTAAAAAAAACACATTAATAAAAGATTAAAATAAGAAAACTATGAATGATCAATCAGCTTAAAAAGTTTAAAATGATGCTTACAGATCTCCCATTGGTACAAAAACCAGGAACATAGGGGTCCACGGTTGAGTGTTAACTGACTTTTAACAAATTCCGGATTTACTTAAAATGTTCATGATCTATGAGGAAAGAATGAAATCATTACTTAAAATAAATACTTCAATTAATTAAAATTAATTTCCTCAATTAACTTTGTGGTATAATACCAAAGCATTATATAGTCAAGATATTTCAGCAGATGTAGAAAGTCAACACAGTATTTAGCATACCATTACAAATACACTGCCAAATAAACTGACTTGCTCAACCAAAGACAAAATGTATTCTCAGTCAAAATTTTGATTAATTTAGTTCCATAAAATCCATGAACTATTTTTTCACAAATTCTGGCTTATTAGAATTAACATATTTAAACTTAAATAACCTTGTGGGTTTCATACATCTACTTTTCCATTTTTTAATATTTTTCCTGCTTTAACACAGTAAAAATAAGCAGTTAGAACAATTCCTCCTCCCTCTGTGCCAGAAATCATCCAAGTAGCTGTGTTTTGATGACAAGTAATCAGAGCCTCTTGAAGGTATGTTTCCCCAAAGTAAACCTTGCTGAAATAATGAAGGAAAGCAAGGCTCCCTCCTTAGCTCTCAAATGGGCACAGGGAGTGAATCTGCTTTCTCTTCACACTTCCCACCTTTTCCTCACCTGCCGCCTATTTATCCAGAAGTTTCTGGAAGATCTCTCTGAGGCTGCTCTGGGCATGCCTATAGACATGACCCACAGAATCCTCAAGCCAGGATCTCTCTAAGGCTAGTCTGAGAAAAGCGTCCCTGTAGATATGACTCAGTGTCCGCAAGCGAGGCATCCCTCTGAGGTTGCTCTGAGGAGAAGGAGCTCTGGATGACCCTACACACATGACCCACAGTGTCTCCAAGACAGGCATCTGCCTGAGGATGGTCTGAAAAGAATGGAGCTCTAGGTGTTCCTATAGCCTTGACCCACAGCTGGTCTTAGAACGGAGTTATAGCCTTGATCCACAGTGTCCCCAAGCTGTGAGTCTCACTGAGGCTAAAGAGAAGGGACCCTAAAGTCCTGTAGATACAACACAAAGTGCCCCAAGCTGGGAGTATTCCTGAGTCTGCTCTAAGAGGAAGCTCCAAGTCCCCATACAAATGAACCACATTGTCCCCAAGGTGGGAGTATGCTTGAGTCAGCTGAGAAGAAGGCAACTCTCCGTCCCATACAAATGACCCACCAGGGTACCCAAGTTAGGAATAACTCCTCAGACCAGAGGTGCTCAGAGAACCTAGGGTGCCGAGCTGGTGGAGTATTGCTTCAGATAGGAGGCACATGGAGGACCCAGGGTCCCCGAGCTGGGAGTACCGCCTCAGACCCCAGGTACATGGCATACTCAGGTTCCCTGAGCTGGGAGGGATCCCAGGCACACTGAGGACCCAGCGTATCCAAGCTGGGAATATCTCCACAGACCCAAGGCACACAGAGGACCCAGGGTCCCTGAGCTGGGAGGATTTTCAGACACCAGGCACACCACCAACCCAGGGTCCCCGAGCTGGGAGTACCTCCTCAGACCCAAGGCACACCACCAACCCGGGGTCCCGGAGCTGGGAGTACCTCCTCAGACCCCAGGCACACCCAGGACCCAGGGTCCCCGAGCTGGGAGTACCTCCTCAGACCCAAGGCACACCACCAACCCAGGGTCCCGGAGCTGGGAGGACCTCCTCAGACCCGAGGCACAGGGAGAACCCAGCGTCCCCGAGCTGGGAGGATCTCCTCAGACCCCAGGCACACCCAGGACCCAGGGTCCCCAAGCTGGGAGAGCCTCCTCAGATCCGACGCACACCCAGGACCCAGGGTCCCAGAGGAGCTAGGAGGGCCTCCTCAGACATGAGGCACATGGAGGTCCCAGGGTCCCCGAGCTGGGAGGGCCTCCTCAGACCCCATGCATACGGAGGACCCAGGGTCTCGGAGCTGGGAGGAACTCCTCAGACCCAAGGCACACCACCGACCCAGGGTCCCGGAGCTGGGGGATCTCCTCAGACCTGAGGCACACCCAGGACCCGGGGTCCCCGAGCTGGGAGGCCTCCTCAGACCCCAGCACACGGAGGACTCAGGGTCCTGGAGCTGGGAGGGCCTCCTCAGACATGAGGCACACAGAGGTCCCAGGGTCCCCGAGCTGGGAGTATCTCCTCAGACCCCAGCACTCGGAGGTCCCAGGGTCCCGACCTGGGAGTATCTCCTCAGACCCCAGCACTCGGAGGTCCCAGGGTCCCGACCTGGGAGTATCTCCTCAGACCCCGGCACTCGGAGGTCCCAGGGTCCCGACCTGGGAGTATCTCCTCAGACCCCGGCACACGGAGGTCCCAGGGTCCCGACCTGGGAGTATCTCCTCAGACCCCGGCACACGGAGGACCCAGGGTCCCGACCTGGGAGTATCTCCTCAGACCCCAGCACTCGGAGGTCCCAGGGTCCCGACCTGGGAGTATCTCCTCAGACATGAGGCACACGGAGGACCCAGGGTCCCCGACCTGGGAGTATCTCCTCAGACCCCAGCACTCGGAGGTCCCAGGGTCGCCGACCTGGGAGTATCTCCTCAGACCCCAGCACTCGGAGGTCCCAGGGTCCCGACCTGGGAGTATCTCCTCAGACCCCGGCACTCGGAGGTCCCAGGGTCCCGACCTGGGAGTATCTCCTCAGACCCCGGCACTCGGAGGTCCAAGGGTCCCGACCTGGGAGTATCTCCTCAGACCCCAGCACTCGGAGGTCCCAGGGTCCCGACCTGGGAGTATCTCCTCAGACCCCAGCACTCGGAGGACCCAGCGTCCCCGACCTGGGAGTATCTCCTCAGACCCCAGCACACGGAGGACCCAGCGTCCCGACCTGGGAGTATCTCCTCAGACCTGACACACACGGAGGACCCAGGGTCCCGACCTGGGAGTATCTCCTCAGACCCCAGCACTCGGAGGACCCAGCGTCCCGACCTGGGAGTATCTCCCCAGACCCCAGCACACGGAGGACCCAGGGTCCCGACCTGGGAGTATCTCCTCAGACCCCAGCACACAGAGGTCCCAGGGTCCCCGACCTGGGAGTATCTCCCCAGACCCCAGCACACGGAGGACCCAGCGTCCCGACCTGGGAGTATCTCCTCAGACCCCAGCACACGGAGGACCCAGGGTCCCGACCTGGGAGTATCTCCTCAGACCCCAGCACTCGGAGGTCCCAGGGTCCCGACCTGGGAGTATCTCCTCAGACATGAGGCACACGGAGGACCCAGGGTCCCCGACCTGGGAGTATCTCCTCAGACCCCAGCACTCGGAGGTCCCAGGGTCCCGACCTGGGAGTATCTCCTCAGACCCCAGCACTCGGAGGTCCCAGCGTCCCGACCTGGGAGTATCTCCTCAGACCCCAGCACTCGGAGGTCCCAGGGTCCCGACCTGGGAGTATCTCCTCAGACCCCAGCACACGGAGGACCCAGGGTCCCGACCTGGGAGTATCTCCCCAGACCCCAGCACACAGAGGTCCCAGGGTCCCCGACCTGGGAGTATCTCCCCAGACCCCGGCACACGGAGGACCCAGCGTCCCGACCTGGGAGTATCTCCTCAGACCCCGGCACACGGAGGACCCAGCGTCCCGACCTGGGAGTATCTCCTCAGACATGAGGCACACGGAGGACCCAGGGTCCCCGACCTGGGAGTATCTCCTCAGACCCCAGCACTCGGAGGACCCAGCGTCCCGACCTGGGAGTATCTCCTCAGACCCCAGCACACGGAGGACCCAGGGTCCCAACCTGGGAGTATCTCCTCAGACCCCGGCACACGGAGGACCCAGCGTCCCGACCTGGGAGTATCTCCTCAGACCCCGGCACACGGAGGACCCAGCGTCCCGACCTGGGAGTATCTCCTCAGACCCCGGCACACGGAGGTCCCAGGGTCCCGACCTGGGAGTATCTCCTCAGACCCCGGCACACGGAGGTCCCAGGGTCCCGACCTGGGAGTATCTCCTCAGACCCCAGCACACGGAGGTCCCAGGGTCCCGACCTGGGAGTATCTCCTGAGACCTGACACACACGGAGGACCCAGCGCCTGGAGCTAGGAGGACCTCCTCAGCGCCCAAGCAGGTCAGAGGAGGAGCTCCGCATCCCCACACACATGGCCCATAGTACCCTCAAGCTGCGTGTATCCTGGAGGCCGGTCTGCCGCTTCCTGGTGGTTCACCCACCACGCTCCCGGTTTTTCCTGAGACAAGAGCTCTAGTCCTCACCCTGAAGAAGGGAGGACAAAGATGGAAAGTGAGCCACTGTCCCCTGCTACCTTGCCCAGTGTGAGACTCTGCTCAGACACAGGAGCACCAATCCCTGATGGCCACGCCCAGTGCAGGCCTCTGCTCATGCGCATAGGTACCACTCCTGATGACCACGCCCAGTGCCAGACTCTGCTCATGCGCAGAGGCACCAATCCCTGATGGCCACGCCCAGTGCAAGCCTCTGCTCATGCGCAGAGGCACCAATCCCTGATGGCCACGACTAGTGCAGGCTTCTGCTAACCTGCAGTGGTAGTAGGGTGGCTAGTCTTTCTTATTTCTCTCAGCGCCTTTCTGTAGCCTCAGCTATTACTGAATATGATCTATTCCCACTTCTTTAACTAAGTCTGGCTGTGTTTATTTGTGCCATCACCAGAAGTGGAATCTCAGGAGATGAGAAAAGGGAGGCCAAGAGACTGAGACCCGGGTCCCTGAACTCAACCAGGCCACACACTGCTGTAACCAGGGGCCAGGCAGGCAGAGGCACAGACATGAGCACCTGCAGGGAGCCCCTGGACACTTCACTCTTGTGCCCAAGGGAAGAAGGCCAAAAGCAGGTCAACAGAGAGGCCTCTGCGAAGTGTAGACAAGTGACTGAGTGATGTAGCCAAGGACTGCCAAATTTTAACATCATGCGTTTTGAGAAAAGCAGTTAAATCCCAGCCCATGTTGACTGCTTTCAAGGTTGTGAGACCCTGAGCTCACATGAACCCCCAGCAGCCTCTGGGAGCTGCAGGGTGCACCCCTTGCCCTGGGGCATTCTAGATTGAATTATCTCTCCTTGTTTCCCAGCTCTCACCATGAATGCCTCTGGGAGGTGCAGTTATTCCCAGAGATTCTTGACAGTCTAATTTGGTGTTCTGCCCACACAGCCCTCACCAGGCAGGATCATCAGAGCTGTGTGCCACATGCTATCCCAAGTGCCCTGGAGGACCCTGGCAGTGGAGACTGGTGTTCTGCCCATGTAGCCCTCACTCCAGAAGCCTATGGGGAACTACAAGTAGCAGAATTACCCTCATATCCCATGCAGCCTTCACTACAGAGGCATCTGGGTGCTTCAGAACCCCCAGGATCATGGACATTGTAGCCTGATGCTGGGTTGGTGCAGCCCACACTATAGTTGCTTCTCACAGCTCTGAGGCCCCAGGAATTCTGTGTATTGTAGTCCACTTTGCTCAAGCATTTCTGACCTCAGAGGTCTAGAGCTGCAGGCTATTGATTATTCTGGGCAGTGCAGACCATCCTACCTAAGTGGACCTCACCATCAAGGCTCCCAGTATCAGCACACCACAACCCTGCCTGGACACCCCTGAGGAGTCTGGGTGGTGCAATACAAATCTTGCCCATGAAGTCCTCAAGAGGTAGGTGTCTGGGAGCTGCAGGCCCTGGGGGATTCTGGTAGTGTATTCTTGCCTTCAGCCCGCACAGCTCTCACTGTGGAGGCCTCCGAGTGGCAGGTCACACAGGCACCTGGACATCTGCAAGAATTCTGAGTAGTGTAGTTCAGTTCTCTACCCCACAGCCCCAACCACAGAGTATTTTGGGGGCTGCAATTTCCTGAGGATTCTGGGTAATGTAAGTCAGTGTTTTGCCTGCGTGCCTCCTGTGAGGGCCAGGATAAATGCAGGCCACATGCTTACCTTGGTAATGCAGACCTCACTGTGGAGGGTTCTTGGACTGTAGGCTTCACAGTCATCAGGGTATCCCCAGGAATTATGGGTAGTGTAATCTGACCTTTAACATGAACAGCCTTTGCTGGGGAGGCCTCTAGGAGTTGCAGGCCACATGCTCACCCAGGCAACATGTCCCCTAAATGATTCTGGGTAGTATAGTTAAGTTCTGTTTCCTACAATTCTCATCACAGAGGATCCTGGGAGCTGCTGGAACTAAGATTTGTGGGTAACATAGTCCCGTATTTTGCCCATTCACCACAGAGGGTTCTGGGAGCTATAGCCCCTGAGGATTGTAAGTGATGTAGGCTAATGATTTGATCACCACAGAGGAAGGTACAGCTCATGAGGATTCTGGATAATGTAGTCTAGTGTTGGCCTGCACAGCACTACTGGGAGGACCACAAGAACTGCAGACCCAGGCTTTCCCTGGTACCCTGGAGAGTCTAGGTACTAAAGCTCTCATCCCAGAAACTTCTGTGAGTTATAGGCGGTGAAGACATACCCTGCATTGAGCCTGGTGTTCTACCTTTGCAGCCCTCAACCCAGAAGCTCCTGGGAACAGCAGGCACCCAAGGGATATGAGAAGCACAGTTTGTCATTCTGCCCACACAGACCTCACTGCAGAGGTCTCTGCAAGCTGCAGGTCCCTTAGGGCTCTGGTCATGCAGTCTGTCATTTGGCCCATGCTGCCCTCAATGCAGAGGGCTGTAGGAATTGCAGGTCCTGAAGGATTCTGGGTAGCACAGGCCATCATAACCTTTGCAGCTCTTGCCCCAGAGCCTCCTGGGAGCTGCTGGCCACATTCTCACTAGCCACTCCTGAGGACTCTGGGCAGTGTAGTAACCAATAAGTGTTCTCTTTCCTACATTGTATCTGACATAAAAGGGCCACACTTCCAATTAAAAACCTGGCTTATATCTGTTTTAACTATGTCTGTTTCTGATTATTAACAGTGTTTCCTAAATGTTTAAGAGATTGAAAGCTATCCTTTCACTTTTGCTAGTCCTGATAACATGCAAACCCGGGACTATAATTTTTATACACTATGGATTCTAAATTTTACTTTAAAAGTTAAACAGTTAATTGTGACACTAACCATTACTAGCTTTTACATATTTTGGATATATTCATGTTCTTACAGAATACAAGCCTTTTAAAATGTAAGACTTGGTAGAGCCCTTTACCAAGATGATGTTCTCTAAACTAAAACTGTCTGTAGCAATAGTCTGTTTCAGGTTTATATAGAAATAACAAATTTGATTGATATTTATTTATGATATTTAATGTTTTATAACTGGATAAGGGTAACCTGTTATCAATAAGTTATATATAAAATTTTGTGTTACTCTTTATACTGGGATGGGAATTTAAATGTATTTTTGGAAAGTAATAAGCAGAGCCTGGTTTGTTTAAAGGCTGAAAATGTGGAATATGATTTTGCCATTTTTTCCACAAAAAAGAAGTTAAGAGCTCTCTTAGCCTTTATATTTTATTCATGTTTAAGATGAAATGTTGTTTGTTTGTTTGTTTGTTTGTTTGTTTGTTTTAATTATAAAGAAAAGAAGTTTATTTGGCTCTAGGTTCTGGTCCAAGATTAAAGGGATGAATCTGGTGATGGCCTTTTTGCTGGCAGAATAGTGAGGTGGCTCAGTACATCATATAGTTAGGGGAGGGACTGGGATTCTCCAGATAGCTGGTTTCTATAGCAGCCTCACTCTCAAGATAGCCCATAAGTCCATTAATCTGCTCATGGTATAGATGGATCAACCCTTCTCAAGTTAACCCATAAACTCGTTAATCTGTTCAGGATATGAATGGACCAACCCTGCACCAGGACAAAGCTCTAAAGTGGATCAACCCTGCACAAGGACAAAGCTCTCCTATGGATCAACCCTGCACAAGGACAAAGCTCTCCTATGGATCAACCCTGCACCAGGACAAAGCTCTCCTATGGATCAACCCTGCACAAGGACAAAGCTCTGATTGCTTTGATCACCTCTTAAAGACCCCACCTATTTTTCTTTCTTTTTTTTTTTTTAACTGGGGATTTTACCCAGGGATATTTTCCACAGAGCTACATCCCCAATTCTTTTTTTTTTATTTTGAGAAAAGATCTTGCTACATTGATGAGGTTGGCCTCTAACTTGAGCTCTTCTCCCTCAGCCTGTAGAGTCATTGGGATTTCAGGTGTGTACCACCCTGCCTTGTGGTTCTACCTCATCTATTTATTTATTTTATTTGTTCAAATTAGTTATATTTGGCATATTGACTTATTGTACACAAATGGAGCACACTTTCTCTTTCCTCTGGTTGTACATGGTGCAGAGTCACTCCAGGTGTATAATCATAGACGTACATAAGGTACTTATGTCTGTCTCATTCTACTGTCCTTTCCATCCCTGCAGTCATAACCTTCCTTCACAGCCCTCTACACAAACCAAAGTTTCTTCATTCTTCCCTACCTCCCCACCCCACTGTGAATCAGTATATGCTTATCAGAGATAATGTTCAGCTTTTGTTTTGGAGGAATTAGCTCATTTCCCTTAGCATGATATTCTCTAGTTCCATCCATTTATCTGCAAATGCCATAATTTCATTCTTCTTTGTGGCTGAATAATTTTTTATTGTGTAAATGTATCACTTCTCTTTATCCATTCATTGGTTGAAGGGCATCTAGGTTGGTTTCATTGTTTAGCTATTGTGAATTGAGCTGCAATAAACACTGATGTGGCCGCATCACTGTGGTATGCTGATTTTAAGTCCCTAAGGTATAAAATGGGGAATGGGATAGCTGGGTCAAATGGTGGTTCCATTCTGAGTTTTCTGAGGAATCCATACTGCTTTCCATAGTGGTTGCCCCAATTTGCAGTTCCACCAGCAATGTATGAGTGTGTCCTTTCCCCCACATCTCTGCCAACACTTATTATTGCTTGTACTCTTGATAATTGCCATCTGATTGAGATGAAATCTTATAGTAGTTTTGATTTACATTTCTTTTTCATTTGTTTGTTAATGGATTATATTTCTTCTTCTGTGAAGTGTCTTTTCAGTTCCTTAGCCAATTTATTGATTGGATTATTTGTTAAGGGTGTTAAGTTTTTTGAGTTCTTTATATGTCCTGGAGATTAGTGCTCTATCTGAGGTGCATGTAGTAAAGACTTTCTCCCATTCTGTAGGCTCTCTCATTACATTATTGATTGTTTCCTTTACTGAGAATAAGTGTTTTATATGAATCCATGCCATTTATTGATTCTTGATTTTACTGCTTGCACTTTGGGAGTCTTCTTAAGGAAATCAGGTCCTAAGCGACCATCATGAAGATTTGGGCCTACTTTTTCTTCTATTAGGTGAAACGTATCTATTCTAGTGTGTAAGTCTTTGATCCACTTTGAGTTGTTTTTTGTGCAGGGTGAAAGATAGAGGCTTAATTTCATTTTGCTATCTATGGATTTCCAGTTTTCCCAGCACCATTTATTGAAGAGTCTATCTTTTCTTCAATGTATGATTTGTCTAGTATGAAATAACCATATTTTGTGGGTTTTGTCTCTGTGTCTTCTATTTTGTACCATTGGTCTACATGTCTATTTTGGTACCAATACCATGCCATTTTTGTGACTGTTGCTCTGTAGTATAGTTTAAGGTCTGGTATTGTGATGCCTTCTGCTTCACTCTTCTTGCTAAGGATTACTTTGGCTATTCTGGGTCTCTTATGTTTCCAAATGAATTTTATGATTGCTTTTTCTAGTCCGATGAAGAATGCCATTGGGATTTTAATACAAATTGCATTGAATCTGTATAACAGTTTTGGTAGTTTGGCCATTTGGACTATATTAATTCTGCCTATCCAAAATCATGGGAGATCTTTCCAACTTTTGAGGTTTTCTTCAATTTCTTTCTTTAGTATTCTGTAGTTTTCTTATAGAGGTCCTTCACCTCTTTTGTTAGGTCAATTCCCAAGTACTTTATGTATTTGTTTGTTTATTTGTTTATTTATTGAGGCTATTGTGAGTGTAGTGTTTTTCCTAATTTCTCTTGCAGTGTATTCATAACTTAGTATGGAAATGCACTTGATTTATGGATATTGATTTTTATATCCTGCTACTTTCCTGAATTCATTTATTAGGTCTAAAAGATTTTCTGGTGGAATTTTTGGATCTTCTAAATATAGAATTATGTCATTGGCAAGTAGTGATAGTTTGTGTTCTCCTTTTCCTATGAATACCTCTTTAATTTCTTTTGTCTGTCTGATTACTCTAGCTAGAATTTCAAGGGCTATGTTGAATAGAAGTGATGAAAGAAGGCATCTCTGGCTTGTTCCAGTTTTTAGAGGAAATGCTTTCAATTTTTCTCCATTTAGAATGATGTTGGCCTTGGGCTTAGCATAGATAGCTTTTACAGTGTTGAGGTATATTCTGTTTTTCTAGTGTTTTGAGAATGATCTTCATGTTGCTGTATTTTGACAAATGCTTTCTTTGTACCTATTGTGACAATCATATGATTATGCTTCCCCACAGTCAGAACCCTTACAAGAAGGGCTCTTGAGGGGCTGGGGTTGTGGCTCAGAGGTAGAGCACTTGCCTGGCATGTGCGAGGCCCTGGGTTCGATCCTCAACACCACATAAAAATAAATAAACAAATAAATATATTGTGTACAACTAAAAAAAGGGGGGTTCTTGATTTATAACAACAAGCTTCAATATCTGGCCTCACAGTGACCAAGCAACAGCAGCAGTCACCCTCACTAAGTCAGAGTCCACAAAGGTCCTGAGCAGCAAATCTCAACATCAGTTTAATAGGCAACTTAAAGAACATGTGCCCTCCATGGTTACCTAGTCCAGGATCTTCTCCAATTCAAGGTCAGAACTTTCCCTTACTCAAGAGTGAGCCTTGCACCTCTCTCTGACCACCACGCCTTGCCAGGACAGTCCAACCACACCATGCTGTGCTCCTGGAGGGATGGCAAAGATGACCACCACTCCGAGGCAGAGGCTGCCTTTTGTCCACATGTGACTCTCCAGCCTGCTCCCTGCAGAAGTCAAATAGATGGTGTCCTAACTCAAGCAAGGTTCTACCCAGAAACCTCCCACTTCCTGGAGGTAGAGCATGGCATTCTTGAGAAAGATGCTCATACACCAAGTATGTGGAAGTCCAGCTTCATGGGCAGCCCTGAGTAGGACACAGTTCTGCAGCAAGTCCAGGCTGTTCCAGCAAGCAGTCCACCCATCCCAACTTGACAGACTCTGGGCTGGAGATGTCTATGGTAGGAAAACATGCAGTATGTGTGGCTCATGTCACCTCCAACAGCGTAGGTTCTTAGGGTTTAGGCACATAGACAAGCTGTTGGCACAAAGAAAAGACATTATTTTAGAAGCTGCTCGGGCAGTCTACTGGACCATGGTTGAGAGGTCACCCCCGACTTGAGGCATCAGCCTAGTAGCCATGTCCATGATGGGCTGCAGCTTTGTAACATTCTGGTTCACAAGAGGGATGAACCTGCTGGCAATCTCTTGTAAGTTGCAAGTGGTCCACTGGCAGCTGGGAATAAGATGGAACAAGACACATGTAGGCTGCTTGAGGGCACAGATGGCCAAGGTGCCCTCTGCCACTCCATTAGCTCGTCTTCCAGTCACCCCTATGGCCACTCAGGGAACAGGAGTAACCTTTTATTTCCCACTGGTAGAAGAGAATGAAAGATGACCTTGGGTCCTGGATAATCTAGTAGATTGGGTATGGCTTCATGTGTGTGTGTGTGTGTGTGTGTGTGTGTGTGTGCGTGTGTGTGTGTGTGTGTTGTACCAGAAGCATTTGAATGTGGCTTAATTTGGAAAAGGGTCTTTGTAGAGAAAATGAAGTTAAGGATCTCAAGATGAGCTCATCTTGGATGCCCCTGGTAGGGCTATGTCCAAGTGCCAGGCTCTGCAGGCTGAGCAGTATCCTGTAGCTGTGTAGCTTCCAGGTGAGGAGGCCAAGCCCTCCATGTGCACACTTGGTTCATAAGCAGAGGCAACTTTCTGATCAATGAGCTTACTGCCAGTGTAACTTGTTATTCTTCATTCATTAATGAAAATTACAGGCTTATATTCATTTCATAGGGATGCTGTAAAAACATTACACAAACCAGGTGGTTTGAGCAACAGAAATGCATTGTCTCAAGTTCTTGGAGTTCAGAGATCAGGTTGTTTGTGGGACCTGCTCCTCTGAGGACCATGACAAATTCCCTCCTGTCTCCAATGGTATGCTGGCCATCTTTGGAGCTCCTGGGCAGTGGAAGTATCACCCAAGCATGACCTCAGTGCAATGTGCTCTCCATGCATGCACAAACTCCCTTTTCTAATGAGGATACTGGCATATTGGATCAGGACTGCCCTATTGCACTTTGACTTTGTCTTAATGAATTGCACCAGCAAGAGCCTATTTTCAGATGGAATCAATAAGCCACATTCTAAGAGGGGCTAATACTTAAACATGCAGGTTTGGGGGAGGGGACAATTCCACCCTGAATGGGGCACAGGAGCAGAAACGTGCCAGCACAATGTCCCACTGCTTTTGAGCAGTGGTTGCAGGTGGCCCCTCTTTGTGTTGTAGACATTCAAGGGATGCTTAGACTCCTGCCTTTCAGCTTATCACCACTGAAAGCCAGTCTGGAGGATCTGGGACCTGGATAAAATCACGTGCACAGCAGGCTGTGTGCACATTGTGTGCTCAAAGGGATAAATGTGATTGACGTGTTGTAATCATTTCTACTTTATTGCTGTTTGTTCTGGCCAACAGTGTCACCTAAATTAAGTCTACTCTTTAAATAATATTTCATTATGGAAGTCAGAGTTCCAGATGGATCTTTCACTGGGCCCTTGTGGCTTTTCCTCATCTTCCTTTTGGGTCAGCTCTCCTGTCCGTCTGCCTGTCCCTAAGCAGCCATTCTGCTGTGTTTGCTGTATTGTTGGATTTTTACCTGCTCATATGTATTCAGTTTACTAAGAATAAATTTGTCTGATACCCTTTTAAAACCCTCTTAAGAAGTGACTCTCTAGCTCATTAGCCTAAGATGGCTTTTAGTTCCCTACCAATTCAGAAATTCTGGATTTTAGTGGCTCCACTTCAGTTTTTGGAGGAGACAAGAAGGACCTGCTCAATGTCCATGAGGGCAGAGCCGGACTGGGAGCAAGTGTCTCTGTCACCCTCCACCAGGACTCCTTGTATGCCCTCAATAACATTGTATCTTTGGACTTCCCAATTCAAACAATGCTGGGCTGGGGATATAGCTCAGTTGGTAGAGTGCTTGCCTCACATGCACAGGGACCTGGGTTCAATCCTCAGCACCACCACCAAAACAAACAAACAAACAACAACAAAAAAAGAATGTCTTTGTTCCTAAATTGTAGGCTCTCTATTCACCTCACTTATTGTTTCTTTTGCTGAGAAAAAGCTTTTTAGCTTGAATCCATCCTATTTATTGATTCTTGATATTAATTCTTATGCTATAGGAGTCTTATAAAGGAAGTCAGAGCCTAATCCGACATGATGGAGATTTGTGCCTACTTTTCCTTCTCCTGCTCTTGCTGATGCCAACCCTGTTCTAGTCACACATGGGAATCATGTTCATAATGCTGGAATTCTCAGCTGACTATGCTGGTGGGGCTTTCTCTCCAGACCCCTCTGCTGATAGCTGCTCAACTCAGGGGCCAGCTGGATAGTTGGGGTAGATTCTACTTTGCTCTTTGTACTCAAAAGCACAGCAGTTTTCAAGATGCACAGGCCAGAGCTGTGTAAGAAGCATAGATTGGAATGAGATGCCTGCATCAAGAAATCAATTGGAGCCAAATTTAATGTCTAAGAAGAATGTTTAAGAACTTGAGATTGTTTAAAGCATGGCACATGATGTCTCCATCTTCTGTGGTGCTTCCATGATGTCCGAGTTCTCTGCAGCACTCCCAGAATGTCCATGTCCTCCCATGAGATCCCATGACATCTGTGTCCTGTGTAGCATTCCCAGGATGTCCACATCCTCGTGGCACTCCTATAAGGTCCCATGATATCTGTATTTTGGAAACCAGCTTCTCATGAAATTTGAAATATTAGCCAGTAATGTTGAATTCAGCTCAGCAAACTATCTTTCATTGTTTGTTCAATGAGAGGCTGAGTCATCCCTTGAGATGCTGGCAGACCTGCTATCCTGGTCAGCTGTGCAATTGTGACACATTTGCAGATGGCCACAGAGTACCAAAGCACTTTCTCACGTCTGCATAATAATCTGTTACCCAACTTCTGGCCCCATTGCAAGATAAACTATCATTTTCAAATGTCCTTCAGAACAACAGTTGGAGCCTCAGCTGTGGCCAGGTGTCTTGGTTCAAACCAACATAGTGTGTATGAAAATGTTGTAATTTTTAAATATCTTGGTAATTTCTTATTTGACCCATTGGTGAACTACTTAGGGGCATGTTCTTTAATTTTTGTGCAGTGTGACTTTCCAAATTTTCTTTCTGTGAGTGATATATTTTATTCTATTGTAGTCAGAGAATATGCTTAGTTTGATTTCAATTCATTTAGACTTAAGATTAGTCTCATGGCCTAACTTATGATGTTCTCCTGCCATGGAGGGAAGCAGACTCTGCTGTTATTGGAGAAGCATTCTGTAAATCTGTTGGGCCTTTCTGGTTACATGGTTTTTCAGTCTTTTCTGTTTCCTGTTGGTCTTCTGTCTCCTTGTTCTGTGTTATCCTCAATGGGGTGCTGTTTCCTTGTGGTCTTCTGTCTCATTGTTCTATGAATTATCCAGAGTGGAGTACTCAAATCACTGTTTTGTTAAGCCACTTGCTTTTCCCTTGAGATCTGGGTTTTGCTTTGTGTGTTTGGAGTTCTGTTGTCACTGCATGTACTGTTATATCCCACTGGAACAAGGCTGGGGACACCAGTAAAATGGTACATGATCTTTGTCTTCACTTCTTGGCACAGAGATCCTAAGACCCTGGGACTTTCCTGAGTGAAGAGGGGATTGGGTGGCCACTGGTTCTGATGAAGTGATCTTTCTAGCAAGCTATTAGCTAGCTTCTGGATACAGACTGGTCACCAAAAAGACTAACCCTTGATTGGAAGGTTGGGACCTTTAGCTCCACATCCCTCCAGGGAGCTCCTGGCAGGCTAGAGATAGCATTAATAGATCATGACCAATTGGTGAAGGCGTTCCTGCACCTGCTTGCTCTCTGAGAGGATCACAGTGTGGGGGATGCTGTGGCAGGACCACACCATCTGGAAGCCAGAACCATGGGGATGCTATGGCAGGACCACACCATCTGGAAGCTGGAACTAATCCTAAATCCTAATGGATTGAAATCAAACTAAGCATATTCTCTGACTATAATAGAATGAAATATATCACTCACAGAAAGAAAATTTGGAAAGTCACACATGCCCCTAAGTTGTTCACCAATGGGTCATATAAGAAATTACCAGGACATTTCAAAATTACATCATTTTCACACACACCATGTTGGTTCTAACCAAGACACCTGGCCACTTGTTTATGATACTCATGATATGGAAAAAAGGGCATACGTTAATCAATAATAAAAGTATGTATTGCCTGAGAATGCAGGAAAATTCCCAGAATGAGACTAAGCATACAATTAAGACATGCCCCAAGGTATGTTTCAGTATCTCTCAGGATACAAACAATAGTGTTATTCCTCAAGAAATTCACAGGAAAAAGATTGCAAATCGAGGTTCCTGAGAAAAGCTTAACAATTTATGTCAAACCCCCCTTTCTAAAGTCAAAACCTGTGCAACATATGTTCCCCCCACCAACAGACCCTCCTTTGCCTTACACAGGAATTCATAATGAGAATGGAAAACACATTGTTTATATAAATGATAAATGGTTTTAGGTGTAAAGCCTGCCCTTTAGTTAAAGATTACAAAGACATAAGAATTGGTGTGCTTTGACCAAGGATCAAGGAAACTCTTTAAAAAGCAGTTAAATAGATCATATGAAAAAAGAAAATTACCTTGGAAATTAAAAATAAAATAATGTAAAATTAATATAGTTATATTTTAGAGGCACTTCAGAGTAGTAGACTTTTTAAGTAATAGACTTTCACTATTTTAAGTGTGTTTTACAGGGATTTTAGTTTAGAAGTAAGAAAGCTTATCAATAATCATAGGTATGCTTTATTTTTTTTTTTTAGAGAGAGAGAGAGAGAATTTTAATTTTTTTTTTTTTAGTTCTTGGCGGACACAACATCTTTGTTTGTTTGTGGTGCTGAGGATCGAACCCGGGCCGCACGCATGCCAGGCGAGCGTGCTACTGCTTGAGCCACATCCCCAGCACAAGACTTTCACTATTTTAAGTGTGTTTTACAGAGATTTTAGTTTAGAAGTAAGAAAGCTTACCAATAATCATAGATATGCGTTAAAGTTAAAGGTTGGACAAGGCGGCGGGAAACGTAGCGGGCGACGACGGCCCGGGCGGGCACCGGGAGAACAGGGTGGGAGGCGGGCAGGCCTACGGCGGCGGCGGCGGTAGCCGGGCGGCCTCGGCGGAGGAGCAGAAGGAAATGGAAGATAAAGTGACTAGTCCAGAGAAAGCTGAAGAAGCAAAATTAAAAGCAAGGTATCCTCACCTGGGACAAAAGCCTGGAGGTTCAGATTTTTTAAGGAAACGATTGCAGAAAGGGCAAAAATATTTTGATTCTGGGGATTACAACATGGCAAAAGCAAAGATGAAGAACAAGCAACTTCCTACTGCAGCCCCGGATAAGACAGAGGTCACTGGTGACCATATTCCCACTCCACAGGACCTTCCTCAACGGAAACCATCCCTTGTTGCTAGCAAGCTGGCTGGCTGATTAAAAGAGCTGACCTGCATGAATTTTCTAATTCCCATTATTTCTCCTCATATGTTACTTATCCACTTTTTATTCCTTTCATTCACTAAGTCATTTAAATGAGACTGACGGCTTTGCAGGTAGCGATAGTGTGTGCTGCTATTGTAAGGGAATATACATGTGTAGAGGTTTTGATTAGTTTTAACAGTGCACTGATGAAAAGGACATGTTAGAGCAACATAAGTAATCTACTTGAAAATATTTGTATATATTACCTAACTCCTAATATAGGTTCCAAAAAGTAATAAGCAAATTTTACAATTTTAATGTTTTGCCTTCCTCGCTTATCTTAATTATAGCTGTGTATGTTACTCTTATTTAATGTAACCTCTGTATTGATTTCTTCTGTATTTTCCTTCTGGATTTTGTCAAACAGAAGTTTAAGCCACAAGTTTGAAGAAAGATCACAAATTCAAATGAAAATAGGAGGGGCTTTGAAAGATTTGTATAACTGTGCTTGAACTTGAATGGCCTTAAACCTGTTTCAGCTTTAACAATAGAATTTTACTTGGGCAATATTTGCCCATTCTGGTGTAACTTAGGTGACTTCAGTGCTTAACAGCTGCCATTGAAGCTAGTATTATTATTTAGTTTTGTAGTGTTAAATACCTTTCATTGTTGAAGATGTGAATGAAGTATGCATGTGCATCAACTGTTGAATTCACTTTTGTGCCATTTTTGTAAATACAGTAGTTTTGCACAACCTTTCATAAATGTCTGTATTAATTTCACATATTAGAAAGTAGATAATGTGCCATCGAGAAGCACAAGAGTTCCTCCTACACAAAAAAATATGTCCTTACAGCTTTTATATAATAAGAGTAGTTTATAATCTTGGGCTTATAGAATACCAAACTGAATTCTTCATCTTCACTCAGTCTGCCGTAGAATTAAGCTTTTACAATTGTTACTAATATCCATGACATTCAGTGGCCTTGTGCAAATATGATATGTTGCTTAGGCATATCTTTTGTCCTATGCAGATCTCATTTTGTCTTTTATGAAAATTGCAGTTCATATAATTTATACACACTTTTTTTAAAGTATACAGACTTTTTATTTCCACACTTAACTTTGGAGACACTAGAGTAAAAAGCTTTCCATACTCTGCCTTCTGTTTTCTTCTCCTCCCTGCCCTTTCTGTCTTTGCTTCTTTTGACTTACAGTATTGGGCTATTTAGTTTATATGATAGCATAGGCATCTGTAGCCTTACTCTTTTTAATTGCTGTGCTGAATGCTGTATTTTATAACACAATAATGGTGTTTTCCCTCTTTCATTTCTCAGTTGTTAACTTACCACTTAACCCTATTATTATTATTGGCATTTAACAATTGTTTAAATAAAAAATTTATAATGAAACAAATAGTTGAGAGAACTGGCCCAGGAATCTGTCAGATTGAATTAAAGTCAAGTAATTATGATGAACTAAGAATTAGGCTTGTAACGAGTAACATACATGATAGCTAAAATTTATTCATATGAAAAACATTTAGATAGTTGCTTCTGAGATGTCACTTTAATAAAATATGAGTTTAATTTTACTTGTGGTTCATCCAGTTAGAACTTTAACACTTTATTAGGATAGGTTTACTGTTATCTTAGAGCTCTTCCCACAAGCTGTAATATGGTAGCAGGATAATGAGGATTGCTAGACAGGACTATACTATTTTTCTCTCATCTTTGACTTGCACAAATCCTCCCTCTTTTGGATCCAGGCATCTTTTCTAAGTCTTGGCTTCATTTGTAACTGCTTTTCTGTGATGCCAAATCATAGTAGATGGTGCCTTGAACATAGCACCTGCACTTAAGGCTAATTGCCTTCCTTCGCCACCCACCCCAAAGGCAGAAAAGCAACAAAATCAGTACTGTGCTCATTTGTAATTTTAAGGATCAATGATATATAAATATATGAATATATTTGTAATGAGACCAATTATGTTATTCCATAGTATGTAAACTTATACCATAAGATCCATTTAAAAATTTTTAAATAGCCCTAAGTAGAATTTCTATTATAGTTAGTCTTTTTTTTTTCCATGAACATTTGCAAGCTATCACCATTAAATCCAAACATCAAAAAGATTAATCTGAAAGATCAGAGAGGCCATGTTATTCCCGACCATGATAGAACTCTTGTAGTTTGTGACAAGTGGCATAACATCTGCTTGAGTTTTAGTTTGTAAAATACGATATTTAACCTACCTCAAAACTTGTTGAGGATCTGTGAAATACTGAGTAAGTGCCCAAAAATAAAATATTGTTGATTGTCTTTTTATTAAAAGTAGTTACTCATTAAACCAACCTGCCTTCTGTAAAGTCACAGTGCTTAAAAATCTCAGGATTTCCCATTAGGAAAGACCTGTCATTAAGGATTTGTAGATATAATTAATTGCTTAGCTTCCATTGGTGCTTGGGATAGAGAGGTTTTAAATTTTTCTATTTTTTGTTCTGCCTCAAATCTCAGTTTATTGAAGCATTTTGCAAGCTCTTTAATCACTGCTTGAATGAAAATTTTGATGAGATGACCTTAATTTCTACTTTTTCGAAGTTGTGGTTTGAAAAAGTGACTAATTTTAATCATTGTCCTGTTTGCCATAAGTTATTGTTAGAGTAAACTGAAGTTGGAATTAAATACTTCATGAAAATTGGCTACCATCTGAAGTAAATTCCCGTTTCATGTTCAGTAGTTCTTGCTTTTGATAGTACAGTTTTGACAAACATTTTGTTCTTGAAGGCTACATCTAAAATAGTTAAAGAGTTCTTGGCAAATTGAAATAGGATAATTTGATGAATTGGAAGGAACATGTTTGTAGTCTACAAAATTGTTGAATAATCTTGTGCTGCTGACCTAAAAATATGTCTTAACTATTCATCAAGGTGGGCCTCTAGAGCCTCTACTTGTTATTACTTCAGCAGTGAGAATTAGTTGCTCTTTTTACTTGATGTAACAAAAGTAAACCTCTAATATTTATTGGTACTTTTTACAAAATCAGATTTATGTTCTTATACAATACAAATAGTGTAATTTTATCAAAGTTGAAATGTAGTATGTACTTAAATTGTGCTGTAAAATTGGTGTTTGGTGATCAGGAGCAGGTAGCATATGGGAAGAGCATTTCTGAGGGTCACCAAAGTAGTTTCTCCGGTGGCCTTTTCACATTCCCCAGCATTTAAGCATATTTCTCCCACTTTTCATTTCCTCCCTGAAACCCATTTTTTTTTTAGAGCTAATGAATTATTTATCCTTAATATCCATCCCAATATGCCGAAATTTAGGACCTGTCACATTTTCTAAAACATCCTAATCTAGATAATGACTAATATGAGCCACTGTCCCAACTCTTAACTCAGCATGCACTGCCAGTCTTCTGTCTTTTCTCCCCAAATCCCCACCACACCTTATAAAATTAGGATCAAAGGAACTCTATGATTGTTGAATTTAAGGATAAAAACACCAATTTGAATACTGTTTTACTAATTTCAGCCTTCTGGGTAGGTAGGTCTATGGATTTTATTCTACAGATCACTGGTGGTCATGACAGCCATTAATGTATTGCTTGTATTATGTTATTTATCAATTAAATGGCATCTGAAAAAAGACATCTTATTCCTTTAATATTACACCCTTGCTACTGACTCTCTAGCATTTGTTACGCAGTAGGACATTTTTCCTGTATTAAAAAGGTCAAGAGTAAATGCCTTTTTTGTTAAATGTGTCAACAGAGTTGGCAGTTAATGCTGAAATTTGTCAAATAGCCCTTCCAAAATTATACTTATGAGATACCAAAAAAATAATAATAATAAATTGATCTAATTTCTATTGGTTGAATTTGCAGTTTTGTCTTATTTAAAGCTAATATTTTCTGAAGTTCAAATGCTTGTATATGCAGAATTTTG
Organism: Callospermophilus lateralis; assembly: GCF_048772815.1. NCBI lineage: Eukaryota > Metazoa > Chordata > Mammalia > Rodentia > Sciuridae > Callospermophilus > Callospermophilus lateralis. Next base: position 758,950 of record NC_135307.1, read on the forward strand.
ACATTTGGTGGTTTTAGATTTTGTTTTAATTACAAAAATGTATGGCAATGAAATTCTGGCAGTCAACTTTTTTTGGTAAAGCTTTGTAATTAAGGTAATAAAATGGTTTCAGATTGTGAAAAAAAAAATAATAAAGTTAAAGGTTGATGAAATAATTATAGGTATGCTTAGAAGTTAGAAGTTAATAATAGGTCAAGAGTTATGTAGTCTAGCTGTGTATCCTAATCATGATTGCCTAAAGTTATAAAAATATATTTTTAATAATGTACTCAATATCTTAGGTAATCAGCATATGTCAAAAAAGATTATAACTCTTGAAAATCATGTAAACCAAAGAAGTTTCAGGCTTTGAGGCTATCCATTAACTACTTGAAAAAAAAAAAAACACTTGTAAAAAAGGTATAAAAATAAAGGCTCCTCTAGGGGCAGCAGATTTTTTTCTGGAGGCTGCTGGTAACTTGCAACCTGTGGGCCGACTCTTCTTCTTTCGCAGACGCACTCCTCCTTCAGTACTCCTGGATCCGCTGCTGGGGCTAGACCCCTGCAATCAATGATGTGACCAATCTTGCCTATGGAATGAAGCCACAATAAGCAGGGACTAGGGAAGAATGAAAGAAGTTCACTGGATTCGACAAAGCAGAATGAAGGGAAGCAGGGGTGGGTGAAGAAATAGGAAAGACAGTGGAAGAATCCGGCATCACTTCCCTGTGTGTACATGTGAATATACTACCTGTGTAACTCCAAATCATGTACAACCACAAGAACGGGAAGTTATACTCCTTATGTGAATAATATGTCAAAACACATTCTACTGTCATGTACAACTAATAAGAACAAATAGAAAAAAATTAAAGACAAAAACCTAAATGATGGGGTTCAAGAGCCTCCAGGCTGGAAGGCAGGCAGATATCACCCGTATGCGGCTTATAGGCTGTGAGCCTCCCTCTTCTACTTTGCCCCAGGCATTTCTTTTATTCAGCTGTTCTTGAGTTGCATCTTTCATAATAAACAGGCAGGTAAAAGCTTTCACCTTCTTGAGTTCTGTGAGTCATGTTAGCACATCCAGTCGTTTCCATGAGGTGAGGGCCTGAGAGGACAAAGGAAGGAGAAAGGCCATGTGTGGCACTTTTAGAATCTACTTTGGCATCATATTCATGCAGGACTACCTGTGCAATTTGTATAGCCCTGTGCAAAATGAACCTGCAGGATCTCATATTTTAAAACTCCAGAAAGCTTAAGACAGCACCAGCAGACCATTAAACCAAGCTCACGGCCCATCTGAGTGGACCAGGCTACATATCCATGACACCAGCCAGGGTCCAGGGCAGGTTTGTCCTTGTAACCCTATGGACTCAGCTAAGGTGGTCTGTGGAGTAGCCCACAGCTGTGGACAAAAGAGGCTGATGTGAACTTGCTGTAGATTCTAACTGAAAGTAACCCTTGATCTGTATAGGTTTTCCACACTGAAGTTAGTCTCTGTTGAGGCAGGGCAGGATGGCTGGGAAGCGATACGAGTTTTGTCATCAGTAGAGCTGGCAGGGAAGACCTCAAAGCTCCATCAGAACTAGACAATGCCTGGAGAAGACACAGACCCTCGTAAGTCTCAATATGCGGAGTATGTTGACAGGACGCTCTTGGAGAGCCCGTACTGGCTCTGCTAACATCAGCTTCTATTAGAATTAAAGCCACAGATATCTCTATAGGGGCTGAATCCAGTGTGGTTTTGATTTTAACAGGAGTCCTAGCTTAATAGAGAAAGTTATGGTCTGGAAAATATGAGCGACTTCCAGCAATCCCTGGGGCCATGCATCTCTGCCTGGTCTCATGTTTTCACCCAAAGGGGTGAGCTACAGCTCTGGCGTGGGCCCCTGTGAACCTGTGGCAGCTGCTTCTTGGGACCTCAGTTTCTCAAAGCAAGAGAGTCAAACCAGCTGACTCCAGGCACTTCTCAGCATCAAGGGTCAGACACCATGGTGCCTCCCTGGATGACACATACCTTCTTACATGGCATCTCATTCTGCAGTTGCCAAACCCAGACTTCACTTCCTGCTGCTTCCCCTTGGCTGTCCCATCTGCAGGAGTTTCTCTGACATAACAGAGACAGGCTTCCTGTTAGCTTCAGGTTGCAGCATCCTAGGTGTAGGCTGTCATATATTCCAGGTGAGGGGGACATGCAGAGGTGTCTTGCCTTGCTGACCCATGTGTGTGCGGTGGTGGCCTCTGTGGACAGAGGTCCTCCTCCAGGAGTGAGTGTGAGCGCGTGTCGAGGGAAAGCCTCTGAAGACAGGAGAACTCACTCTGACTTATACATCATGTGGAATTCACTTCAAATAACTTAGAGAAGCCTCTGCACAGAGCCTGAGTGAGGATTAAGTGCATGCTAGTGTACATCGCCATCACTAGATGAGCAGTGTGAGTCCATGGTGTGGCCTTGGTGGTTCACATCTCAGGCTGCTAATCTCATCCAGAAAAAGTCTAGGAAAGGAGACTCCGGAAGTGTGTGGCACCATCCCACAGCCATGAATGTGAACTGTGATTGGTGCTTAAGGTCCTCTAGCCCACATCCTCCTTGAGACAATTGCTGACTCAAGCTTTTGACTATTGTGAGGCTCAAATGAATCAGCATGAAAGCATAAGACAAATGTGCATGCCTGCAGAAGCAGCTTGAATGGACGAATGGCTGAGTGCTGATGTACAAAGTGGAGGTATTGTGGCAACTCAGATGAAGCCAAGGGAGCTGCCCTCTAGTGCAAACCATGAAGCTTGAAGTGGAGTTTGGGGGGAGATGCACAAATACTTCAGAAACCCCACAAGGACCCAACAGCACACTTAGAGACATCAATGATGCTTTATTAATTTATTTTTATGTGGTGTTGAGGATCAAACCCAGGGCCTCACATATGCTTGGCAAGTGCTCTACCACTGAGCCACAACCCCAGCCCCTGGGGTGATTTTACATTAGTGGCATAGAGCCACTGGTCTCTGGGGCCATGTTGCCCTCTGAGGTCTTGGAGGTGAGCCCAGGTGTGCAATCAGCCTTGGGTTACCTGGAGGTAGGGCAGGGGACCCTGCATCTCTGTGACCGCATGGTCTCCACACTTGGAGCTCTTTTCCAGTTCTCCAGGAGACTCACTGGTCCAGGGGACACTATGCTGGGCTCCTGTCTGTCCTTCCAGATCCCTTTTCCACCCTGTGTTGCTCCCTAACTTCAGGGTAACATCCCCAGAGCCCCCTTTCCCTCTAGTCCTGATTCCACCTGTGGCGGGTGCTGGCGGGGGATGAAAGGTTCCTGGCCAGACTGTCTCTGCAGGCCTCTGGATGGCAGAGGCTTGTGCTTCTGAGGCAGGGCTTGGCCCTTGGTCAGCCCTGAGTCCTCACTGCTTTACTCCCCCTCCATCCCAGGAGAGCAGGGGCTTTCCCTCTGTCTTCCTTCTGCTGCATCCTTGTATAAACCTCTCTTATTACAATTTCTTTTTTGTTGGGCGGGGAGGCGGGGAGGGGTACCAGAGATTGAACCCAGGGGCGCGTAACAACTGAGCTACATCCTCAGCCCTTTTTGAGGTTATTTTTTATTTTGAGACAGGGTCTTGCTAAGCTTAAGTCCTCCCTAAGTTGCTCAGGCTGTCCTTGAACTTGTGGTCCTCCTGCCTCAACCTCCCAGGTTCTAGGATTACAGGTATGTGCCATTACTCCTGGCCTTCTCACCATTCCTTCAGCCACCCACCGAGGACGCTGCCTTATACTGCAAGGTCCTGAGTGGCACAGACACCTAGGAGCAGGGTCCAGTGTTGGGCCAGGGTGGTGGGCCAGAGACTTGGTGGATGGTCTTTCCTCCAGCCACAACCTGCCCACCAAAGTCCTGCCGACAAAGGCAACGTCTCATGAGGAAACAGGACCCCTTGATGGGACTGTAGTCTCAGAGGACCCGAGCAAGGGTTAGTTGTCAGGACATGTGACTAAGTCAGTCAGGGTCACTTCAGATGAACTGGGTTGGGAGGAAGTAATCACAAGAGACAGAGAAAACACCTTTTTCTTGGAGTTCAGTGATGACTCCTCATCCCCAGCTCCCACAACGGAAGCAAGAGAGGCAGACAAAAGAGAGAGAGAGAGAGAGCGAGAGAGAGAGCACACTTGAAGCCCTATTTGTTGAGGAGAAGGCACTCGAGAAAGTTCTATCCAGATGAGGAAAGGGATTGGGTTCAGGGGGTATAGCCCAGTCTCACTGGGTGATGCCCACTTTCAGAACTGTAACTCCCTGCCATGTGGAGATGGGCATCCACCTACTTCCGTGAGCAGCGGAAGCCAGTCCACACATTTCTATTGCTCAAAGCTAGGGGGTGCTCAGCTCCTATGTGGCAGCTCCCCACAGTTGATGCTCTGCTGTGCCATCTGGGAATTCTTAGTGATTGTTTAGCCAGAAGCTCTGGTGGCCAGTCCTGTGGGGACGTGGACTTGAGGGCAGTGCACTGGTGAATCTGCTCCCAAGGGAACTCTTGGTGTCACTTCTACTCCCCACAGATCTTACTGTGTTGGGACGTCTGCATCCTGGCTGAGGACACAGCAGGCCAGCCTCAGCGCTCTCTTCTGTGTCCTCCAGCTGTTCTTAGCCTAGGGTCCTGCTCTTTCCTCTCCATCAACTAGCCCTCAGGAAGGCTGGAGCCAGGCTAGGACAGGGTGGAGGGCCTGGCCTTAGAGCTCCCTCCAGTTCTGTTTATGTTCTGATGCACCCTGTCTGCTTGGCCTCGACCTCTGTGGGAGACTGGAATTCTGGAGTCTGGGCTTCTAAAAGGAAGAGGACTTACAACTCCTTCCTGGCCCTGGGCTTTAGTTGAACCAACACCATCATTTAGAGCTGCAGTGTGCAGTTTCAGGTTCAGAGATGGCAGCTTGCATTCTGCTAGCCAGACAGCACTTTGGATTCTGCTAACCAGTCACCTAGGAGTCTGCTAGCCAGTCAGCAGCTTGGATTCTGCTAGCCAGTCACCCTACACCTTGGAGTCTGCTAGCCAGTCACCTTTGCTCTTTCCCATTGTTTCCTGAGTGCACAATCATCCAAAGCTCAAGAGAGGCATTACTAGTCAACAAGTGGGAAAGTTTCAGAGCTCACCTTCATTCCCCTCTGCTCCTCAGCAGGAACATCCTGCTGGACATCCAGATTGTGCCTGTGTTAATATTTAAAAGTATACATCTGCACACACATTTGTAAAATATAACTTCACCATAACTGTGTATGCCTATCAGTTTCTGAGCTGTTTGGTGTTTGTCTTACGTGAAACATCTTGATGGGATCTCCATGTGGCTCCATGATGTCTGCCCAGCATCTTCTTCTGGCAGTGTCCACAGGCTGGAGTCATGGTCCTGTGGCATTTGTGCTGCTTACCACCTTCCTGTATAGCCAGTGCTTACCCTGCATGTCTAAGGGTGAACACTCTCTAGGACATACCCAACAGTGAGCCTGCTCCATAGCTAGTGTTGAGAATGCCATTTCTGCTCCCATTCCTGATAGTGTGACATGACTTGATATCAATTTTATTTCATTTTTTATGAGTTCATGATAGATATATATAATATTGGGGATCATTTTGACAACATTATATATTATTAAGCCCACATCTTCTCCCCAAGGTGCTCCTCCAGCCTGTAGCCCAAAGGCTGGCTGGTCTTAGGGGGACCTCCTCTTCTCTCCTGAAGCCCACATCTGCTGCCCCAGGTACCCTGCCTGTGCCCTGCAGGATGGTTGGTCCTTTTGGGAACCTCCTGTGCTCTGGGTGACCCCTCCATTCTTTGTTTTTATTTCCATTTCTTCTGAGCACTTTTCACAAAATGGCATCCTTAGACAGGAATCCAGAGCAGGCTGTTGATGCACTGCCAACCTCTCTAGGATTTGGACATGGCTGATATCAGAGTCAGAGGGAATGTGCTTTGTTGTCTCCAAGCACGTTCACTGGGTTTATTTTGAGGATAGGGTTTGATCTCTCTCCCTTGGTGTGCCATGTCTGCATGAGGAGGGACCCCTGCTCTCAGCTTTAAGGTCTTTGTCCTCTTATGCATCTTCTACATGGGCTTCTGGCTCAGACATGGCCTCCTGCCCACACACTGTCAGAATCCCCTTTCTCAACACAAGTCTGACTGTGCCACTGCTTGAAGCACTGCTGGCCGAAGCACTTCTGCAGTAGCTCTTGTCCCCAGCCAGACACTGCTCTGACCCTTGTCTTTCTCCATGCTTTCCTCTCTTGGGCTGTCCTTTCCCTGAGCTATTCTGTGCTGGATCAGTTTTGTTAGCCATTGGGTGCCAGTTCAGGTGACCTGCTATCCACAGAAACTTCCAACTCCTGCATGGAGTTGATCGTTCTTGCTTCTCTGCTCTCAAGCTATGACCATCTTTAGGTGTGGGTCTGCATTTCCACTGCCATGTCGTCTGCAGAGACAGAGACCATGGCTGATTCCTTTGTGCTTTCTTGCTGCCTGGACACTTCCTGGCACATACCCAGAATTAACCCTATATGTCAACAGGCCCCTGCTCCTAGGCTGGCTCTGTGCTCCCCGCACGTCTGTCTCACGTCTGCTGGTGGGGTGTTGTCCTGGGGACGCTTTCCTCCTCCTCACTGTACCCTCCCTCCTGGGGAGTCTTCTCTAGGGGCAAGGGTGAGTTTATGGAGAAGCCCTCCCCAGTGGTAGAGATGACCCCAGCACCACCATTCTGGTCTCTGGTTGTAGAAGAAGGTCACTTTCCAAATATCATGAGGACCAGAGACAGACAAGAAGTGACTAATGTGAAGGGAAGGGGTATGTGTGGTGTGAGAGGAGACACACTCACCCCTCCTGCAAGTGACAAAACAGTTTCCTCTGTTTCTGATGGTGCCCAGAAAGGAGGCACTGCCATCAAGACATCTGCAGCTTCTGTCCGTTGTGGAGGTGCAGTTCCTAGTCACGAGCCAGAGCTCAGGTCGCTCTCAGTGCCCAGCCCTTCCTGCACCCAGTGGATGAGGCTGACGGCCCTCATGACCTTTAAGCCAACCTGCTAATTAACAAGAACCACAGGCCGGGCAACCAAACCCGAAGCATGTCAGACCCCAGAGTGTCTAAAATTAGACCATGTCTGTGAACATTTGAATCAACACAGCTGCCCTGTGCCTCAGTCACCCATGGCTCGCTGTGGTCCTGAGACCCAGGGGACAATGAGAGGCAGGGCACATGCCACAGGACAAAAGCCTCAGGAAGCTGCTGAGTAATGAGACCTTTCCATCGAGGTCATGGTAGGCCAGGCTCAGTCGCACTTTCTACAAAGTTGGCACCTGTTTATCTCTAGAAGCAGAAACTTGTGGTTTCCCTCCTCTATCTGGAGCTGCATTGTTGAGCTCTTGGTGCCAGAAAAGTGACAGGGTGAGCCCTGGGCGAGGCAGTGGGTTTGGCTCTGAGTCGGGACTCTGCCCCTTCCTCACTGAATGCTCTGAACGAATCCCTTCACTGTCAGCAGCTCCTCTCCTCCCTTGGCTGGTGATGGGGAGGCCTGCCCATGGCAGAGGCTTGTCGGGAACCCCGAGTGCCTGCCTGTGAGCCCAGAGTGCTGCTCTCACTCACTCGGCAGCTGGGTGGGATGCAGGGCTCTTCTGGAGGGGTGGCCCCGTCCCCCAGGCAGCGAGGACCTGGCATTGCTGGGCCATGATAATGAGAATGAATCAGATCCGGGACACCTGGCTGGTCCCTGCTTGCACACGCCAGGTGTGTGCATGGAGGTAGATGAGTCAGTCATGCTGTTTTCTACAGAACCTCTTCTGTCCTTTTGAGAAATTAACGTTATTTTGTTTTGAAAAGATGCTTGTCCTTGAGGTTCTTCAAGGGCTGAGGCACATCCCAGTAGTTCTATGAGCTACAGCACCAAGCAGAGCTGAGCTTAGTGTCTCTCAGGGTGGTCTAATGAGACCATTGTGACTCACAGGACCTCCTGTGGCCTTGAGCAAGTCCTGTACCTCTCTGGGCATCAATTTCCTCTTATGAAAAACTCAAAGATTAATATTCTGATTACGGTTATATGGGATTTAAGTAAGATGTTTAATAAAATACTCAGCGAGGATGATATAATAAAAACATATAAAACATAAAATGAATAAGTAAAAACATGAAACTGTAGGATAAAATGAAAAGTCAGAATTTTAGAACATGACAAATAAAAGTTAATTGAATTGGTATAACGGACAGAAGCCATTTATTAACATCAAATAGCTTCGGCTAAGACCCTGAGGCAGGTGGGACTCCATATGCAGTGCCGTGGGTGGACAGCAGTCCACAGCAGCAGAGCCCAGGCATCGCTGAAGTCCAGGGACAGGCAGGAGTGGGGCACTTGAGCTTGTCAGCCCAGCATCTTCCTCCAGGAGCAAGAAGCAGGGCAGCAGTTGGGGACAGGGACAGGGCTGAGTCCCAGGTGCCAAGACACAAGGACTAGGTGGCTCCCCACAGCTGCAGTCAGCTGCTGGGACCCGGGAGGGGGGTGCAGGATAGGCTGTGGATGCACTGTACATATCACACTGGGCTGGCAGGACTGGGGCAGCTGAGGCTCCTTCCTGGTGTGGGGATAGGAGCGCTCGGCAGGCAACGGAGGAAGGAAGCATGTTGCTGGAGGAAGGAGAGTCACAAGGGCATGTAGTGAACCAAGCAGAAGGAAAAGCAGGTGAGAAGGGCAGGTTGAGAGGAGGGCACGTCCCAAAGTGATGGAGTTTGGGTTCCATCGAGGTCATAGAGGGACATTGTAGGGATGGGGGGAAGAAGACTGAGACCCAGGTAGGATGAGGACACCCTCTGTGCTGTGAGATGGTGGATCAGAGGCACAGGGAGCACAGGACAGGCGGGGGGACAGCAAGGATGGTGGGACCCTTCTAGGTGCAGGTGTGAGAAGTAAAGCCACAGGACAGGCAGCCATGGGGAGAGGGGGGAGTGGAGCTGGGCCCTTTTCTACTTTCTTGCCTCCCACACAGAATCTCAAAAGAACAGTGGCCTCCAGAGAGGAAGGTTTGCAGAACTAAGTAAGAAGCATCAAGGATGAGGTCCTGAGGATTTCTGCTCCTCTTGGCTGCTCCTCCCTGAGGGCCCCTTACTGGGACTCAGCCTCAGAGAAGCCTGGAGTTGGGTGGGCCCAGCAACCTCTTTTCAATAGCAGGATGTCTTGGCCAGCATCCCTGACCAGATGTTTGAAAAGTTTGGAGAGACTTTAGTGAGGGAAAATGGATGGCCCTTCCAGTGGAAGTTACAAGATGGATAACAATAACTGCAGAATGTAAATAGACCATGGAGTGGGAGATTACCAGGACTGTGGTCTCCTCGGATCATGAGCATCTTGGGAAACTTCCAGAGGCTGTCAACTCCCATGCATCACTTCCTGTTTCTCCTGGGAAGTAGGGCAGCTAGAAAAGGATTCAGTAATCTCTTCCACCTCCTCACCAGATAGGAAAGTTTTGTTGAAGTTTAACATGATGAATCACCAGATTCCTGACAAGGGCAGTCCAGCCTAGTGGACAGTCAGGGAAGGGTGGTGGCACGCACAGGACCAGCCTCACCTGGGTCCTCATGGGCGCTGCAACCACAGTCACACCACATTGTCCTTCAGGTCCTTTGTTAAGTCTCAAAGTCACATTGGAGACTTTCTTCCAACTTTAACATTCAACAATAATGAAATCTGTAATATTGCAGAAATAGAAATATACTGGATCAATATTTTCAATTTTAAAATGGGTACATTTGCCTTGTTTTAATGAAAAATATGTTTGAGGCTCATTACAAGTCAGTTTTACCCACTGACTACATGAAATTCAGCCTTTTATTAATTTTTTATTTGTTTTAATTAATTATACATGACAGTAGAATGCATTTATGCACTTTGATATATCATACATAGACGGAATATAATTTCTCATTTTTCTGAGTGTACATGTTTTGATTTGCATTTCCTATCCCCACATTCCCTCCCCTCCCCTCCCATTACTTCTTTCTACCTAATCTAAGGTAATGTTATTCTTCTCTAGTGCCCCCCACCTTACTGTGAGTTAGCATCCACACATTAGAGAAAATATTTGGCCTTTGGTTTTGTGAGATTGGCTTTTTTTGCTTAGCTTGATATTGTCCAACTACATCCACTTACTGGTGAATACCATAACTTCACTCTTCTTAAAGCTGAGTAATATTCATTGAGTATAAATACCTAATTTTCTTTATCTATTCATCTATTGAGAGACACTTGGGCTGATTTCATGGTTTAGCTATTGTGAATTGAGCTGCTATAAACATTGACGTGGTTGCATTACGGTAGTATGCTGATTTTAAGTCCTTTGGGTATAAACTGAAGAGTGGGATGGCTGGGTCAAATGGTGATTTTATTCTGAGTTTTCTGAGGAATCTTCATACCACTTTGCATAGTCATTGCACCAATTTGCAGTCCCTAGCAATGTAAGAGTGAACCTTTTCCCCCACTTCCTCACCAACATTTATTGTTGCCTGTGTTCTTGATCATTGCCATTCTGACAGGAGTGAGATGAAATCGTATAGTAGTTTTGATTGGCATTTTTCTAATTGCTAGAGCTGTTGAACACTTTTTCATATATGTGTTGATGGATTGTATTTCTTCTTCTGTGAAGTGTCTGCTCAGTTCCTTAGTCCATTTATTGATTGGGTTATTTGGTTTTTTGGTGTTAAGTTTTTTGAGTTCTTTATATGCTTTATTAATGCTTTATTGGAGGTGGATTATTAAAGATTTTCTCTCAATCTAATCTGTAGGCTCTCTCCTCATATTATTGATTGTTTCCTTTGCTGAGAAGATGCTTTTTAGTTTGAATCCATCCCATTTATTGACTCTTGATTTTACTGCTTATGCTTTAGGAATCTTGGTAAGGAAGTCAGATCCTACGGTGACGTGGTGAAGATTTGGGCCTATTTTTTTTTCTGTTAGGTAGAGGGTCTCTGTTCTAGTGCCTAAGTCTTTGATCCACTTTGAGTTGATTTTTGTGCAGGGTGAAAGATAGAGGGTTAATTTCATTTTGATGCATATGGATTTCCAGTTTCCCCAGGACCATTTATTGAATAGGCTATCTTTTCTCCCATGTATGTTTTTGGCACTGTTGTTTAGTATGACATAACCATATTTATGTGGGTTTGTCTCTGTGTCCTCTATTCTATACCATTGGTCTACAAGTCTATTTTGGTGCCAATACCATGCCATTTTTGTTACTATAGCTCTGTATTATAGTTTAAGGCCTGGTATTGTGATGCCTCCTGCTTCACTTTTCTTGCTAAGGATTGCTTTAGATATTCTGGGTTGCTTATTCTTCCAAATAAATTTAATGATTACTTTTTCTATTTCTATGAAGAATGTCATTGGGATTTTAATAGGAATTGCATTTAATCTGTATAATGCTTTTGGTAGTATGGCCATTTTGACAATGTTAATTCTGCCTATCCAAGAGCATGGGAGATCTTTCCATCTTCTGAGGTTTCCTTCAACTCGTTTCTTTAGTATTCTGTAGTTTTCATTGTATAGGTCTTTCACTTCTTTTGTTAGAAATATTCCCAGGAGGTTTTTTTTGAGGCTATTGTGAATGGGATAGTTTTCCTAGTTTCTTTTTCAGTGGATCACTGATGTATAGGAATGCGTTTGATTTATGGGTATTGATTTTATATCCTGCTACTTTGCTAAATTCGTTTATTAGTTCTAGAATTGGAATTTTTTAGATCATATTCATATAGAATCATGTCATCAGCAAATAATGATAGTTTGAGTTCTTCATTACCTATGTGTATCTTTTAATTTATTTCTTTTGTCTAATTGCTCTGGCTAGAGTTTCAAGGATGACGTTGAATAGAAGTGGTGAAAGAGGACATCCTTGTCTTGTTCCAGTTTTTATCAGAAATGCTTTCCATTTTTTCTCCATTTAGAATGATGCTGGCCTTGGGTTTAGCATATATAGCTATTACAATGTTGAGGTATGTTCCTACTATCCCTAGTTTTTCTAGTGTTTTGAACATGAAGGTGTGCTGTATGTTGTCAAATGCTTTTTCTGCAATAATTGAGATGATCAGATGACTCTTGTTTTAAAATCTATTAATATGATGAATTATATTTATTGATTTCCATATGTTGAACCAACCCTGCATCTCTGGGATGAGCCCCACTTGATTGTGGTGCATTATTTTTGAAATATATTTTTGTATGCAATTTGCCAGAATTTTATTGAGAATTTTTGCATCTATGTTCATCAGGGATATTGGTGTGAAGTTTTCTTTCCTTGATGTGTCTTTGTCTGGGTTTGGTATCAGGTTAATATTAGCCTCACAGAATAAGTTTGGAAGGGTTTCTTCCTTTTATATTTCATGGAATATTTTGAGGAGAATTGATGTCGATTCTTCTTTGAAAATCTTGTAGAACTTGGCTGAGAATCCATCTGGTCCTGAGCTTTTCTTTGTTGGTAGACTTTTGATGGTGTTTTCTATTTCATTACTTGAAATTGATCTGTTTAAATTATGTATGACCTCCTCACTCAGGTTAGGTAGGTCATATGTCTTTAGAAATTTGTTGATGTCTTCAATATTTTTTTATTTTATTGGAGTATAAATTTTCAAAATAGTTTCTAATTATCTTTGGCATTTCAGACATGTCTGTTGTGATATTTCCTTCTTCATCTTGTATTTTAGTTTTTTTTTAGTAACTTTTTCTCTTCATTAGCATGTTCAGGGGTTTATCTATTTTATTTATTTTTTTTTCAAAGAACCAACTTTTGTTTTGAAAATTTTTTCAATTGTTTCTTTTGTTTTGATTTCATTGACTTCAGCTGATTTTAATCATTTCCTGTCTTCTACTGCTTTTGCTGTTGCTTTGTTCTTCTTTTCCTAGGGCTTTGAGATGTAGTGTTAGGTCATTTGTTTATTGACTTTTTATTTTTTCAATGAAGGCACTCACTGCAACAAATTTTTCTCTTAGTGCTGCCTTTATAGTGTCCCAGAGATTTTGATATGTTGTATCAGTATTCTCATTTATCTCTAAGAATTTTTTAATTTCATCCCTGATTTCTTCTACTATCCATTCAGCATTCAATAGTGTATTATTTAATCTCCATTTGTTATAGTAGCTTGTATTTTTTATTTTATTGTTGATTTTTAATTTCATTCCATTGTGGTCTGATAGACTGTGGGGGTATTATCTCTGTTTTTTATACTTATGAAGAGTTGCTTTGTGTCATAAGGTACGGTCTATTTTAGAGAAGGGGCCATGTGCTGCTCAGAAGAAAGTATATTTGCTCATTGATGAATTAAATATTCTATATATCTATTAAGTCTAAATTATTGATTGAATTATTTAGTTCTATGGTTTCCTTATTTAGTTTTTGTTTGAAATATCTGTCCAGTTGTGAGAGAGGTGTGTTAAAGTCACCCAGTATTATTGTATTGTGGTCTATTTGACTCTTGAAATTTAGAAGGGTTTGTTTGATGTACACAGATGCTCTATTGTTTGGGGCATAAGTATTTATAATTGTTAGGTCCTGCTTATATGCTTCCCTTGAGAAGTATGAAAAGTTCTTCTTTGTTTCTTCTGATCAACATTGGTTTGAAGTCTACTTAATCTGAGATTGTTTACTCAATCCATATGAGTGATAAGTCATTTCCCATCCTTTCACCTTTGGCCTGTGGATGTCTTTGCCCATGAGGTGAGTCTCTTGAAGACAGCATATTGTTGGGTCTTGCTTTTTTAATCCAACCTGCCAGTCTACGTCTTCTGATTGATGAGTTGGGCCATTAAAATTTAAGTTTATCATTGAGATATGATTTGTATTCCCTGTTATTTGGATTTATTTGTAGTTTTTGATTTGTCTTAGTTTCTCATTTGGTTGAGTGTCCCTTTAGTGTAGGGACATTACACTACTTTTGTCAAGAGTGCTCTGTTGTGTAGGCTTTCTAGTTGTGAATTCTTTAAATTTTTGTTTATCATGGAAAATCTGAAACTTAATTTTTATTTTGCTGAATATAAAATCTTGGTTGGCAGCCATTTTCTTTCAGAACTTGAAATATATTATTTCAGAACCGTCTAACTTCAAGCATCTGGGTTGAGAAATCAGTTGAGATCCAAATTGGTTTTCCCTATAAGTAATTTAATTTTTTTCTCTCTCACAGTCTTTAAAATTTTATCTTTATTCTCTGTGTTAGTCATTCTCTTTATAATGTGGGTCTGCTATAATATTGCACATTTGGGGTCCTGTAAGCTTCTTGTATTTGATCTTCCATTCAATGCTGTTTAAAAAAAATTAGTTGTAGATGAACACAATATCTTTATTTGATTTATTTATTTTTATGTGGTGCTGAGGATCGAAACCAGTGCCTCACATGTGCTAGGCAAGTGCTCTACTGCTGAGCCACAACCCCAGCCCCCATTCCATTATTTAGGTTTGGGAAATTTTATGCTATTATAATATTGAACAGATTATAATTCCTTTTGTTTGTATCTCTGATCCTTCAACTATTTTGATAACTCTTAAATTTATTTTTTCATGTTATCCCATAATTTTTGGATGTTCTGTTCATGGTTTTTGACCACGTTCTCTGCATAGTCAATTCTTCTTTCAAGATTATATATTTTGTCTTCATTGTCTGAGGTTCTATCTTCCAAGTCATCTAGTCTGTTGGTGATGTTTTATATTGAATTTATAATTTGGTTTACTGTTTCCTTCATTTTGAGGTTTTCTGCTTTTTTTTCATGATCTCTAACTCTTTATTGAAGTGGTCTTTCATTTCATGTTTTTTTCTTTGATTTCACTCCTTCTACTAACCTTTACTTCACATACCAATTTAACTATATACAATCTGAATGACTTTTTGGACATTTCTTCTACTCTGTTATCAGTGGCTTCTGTTGTTGAAGCATCTTGGTTTGTTTGGGGTGCTTTATTCCCTTGTTTTTTCCATGTTGTTAGTGTTTTTTCCCATCTAGAAGTATGCATCTAAGGCAGGATAAATTCTACCGTGTAGACCTATAGTGTCCCTGAAGGTTTCCAGTGCTTAACCATTCATGGTGAGACCAATATCAACAGCACCCAGCACACACAATATATAGCCTTAAACCTTATTAGGCATCTACTAAGGTGTCTACTGCTTTCTCATATTAAACCAAAAGGATGAGTTCAATAACTATCTATAGTACAAACAGAAAATTTGTTAAAATGGTTTACAATTTAAAATGGTGGATGAGAGAACAGGGGTAGTGTAGTTTGTGATATTTGTGAGAGAAGAAGAGAGGAGTTAGAAGTAAAAATTCACAAAAAGAGTGGAAGAGGAGCCAACAGAGATTGGCTGTTGGTTGGAGAAAAGTTGGAAAGAAAATCCAAGAAAATAGATGAGAGAGGAAGAATATGAACAAACAAACAAAAAATAACTAAATAATTAAAGACAAGAATACAACAAAAATGCAAAACACCATTCATATATCATTGTCCTCCACACACTAATGCATAAAAACATCCTGTTCCAAATATGGTAGTGAGATTAGCAAATTCAAAAATAACATATATCTTCCTGGAAGGTCAAACTTTCTCCCTCAGTGTTCAACAGTTTCTCATTTCTGTCTCTGACATCCCATGAGATCACCAAACCCAGATCAGCACTCACAAACCCAGTTTCTGTCCCACTGATACCTCAGGCTCTGTCACGCTGTAGTCCCAAGATCTCAGTGCTGCTCCTACTTGCAGAGAGACCACCAGGGACACACTCATGCAAAGTGGCAACCCTGAGATGCAGCAGCAAGACAAGGGGCCACCAGAACTCTCAGCAGGAAGACCCCAGGCTCCTTAAAACCTGCAGGCACCCCCACAGTGGACCTGGAAGTTCCAGCTGGGGTCCCCAGACAGAGGCTCTTGTGGTGGTAAACTTGCTGGCATCCAGGCTCCAGGCCAGGCTGGTGTTCCAAAATGGGTGTAGCCACGTGCAAACAAACCTAGAGTCTCCCCTGAGCAGCCCTCTAGGTGGTGGCAGCAATGGTAGTGGTGGTGGGTGTTGGCGGCAGGTAGGGGGTCAGCCCCAGTGACAGCTGCAGCGGCAGTTGCGATTGCAGCTGTGGGGACAGTGTCACCAGCCAATCTCCAGGGGTCAGCAGCAGTATCGGCTTCAGTTGAATCTGGGGCAGAAGTGTCTTCTGTGGCAGCAGCACCCAGAAAGACCTCCAGGAGATCTCAGGTTGGCAGCAGTGGAATCAGAGGCAGCAGCAATGGCAGAAGCAAAGCAGGCAGCAGTTGGTTGATTCAGCCTGTATTTCTTTTTCCAGTCTCTGGTGTATTGTTTTTCTGAGTCACCAGAAGAGTATTTGTCCAAGAAAGATAAAATGGATAGATTTTAATTTAATTAAAAAAAAAACTTTGAAATATTCTTTTGGAAGATATATCCTGATTTAAGCTGATTCCTAAATATACCAGAACTTGTGTTTGAATTTATATTACAAAGTAGCTATAAATTTCAGCCTTAAACTCCATGGATTTTAATGATTTTCAAATTTATTCCCCTTTCTCTTAGCTGTCATGACTCAAGTTCAAGTAATTGCCCATATTGTCACGATGGTAACAATGGGCAGGTTGCTGAATCCAGAATGTCACTATGATGGTGAAGAATGAGCTGCTGAATCCATAATGTCACCATTGTAACAATGGGTGACACTACTTAATCCAGAATGTCACCGTAGTAACAACAGGTTAACTACTGAATCCAGAATATCACCATGGTAAACATGGATGAGGCTGCTGAATCCAGAATGTCACCGTGGTAATGATGGGTAAGCTGCTGAATCCAGATGCAGATATCCTTCACATTCTAGGTAAGCTTTGGAGATAAAGTACTTGAAAAATGTGAGCTTTGGGACTACCCTCTGGAAGATAAGTCTGTTCTTCCTACACAATTTTCCACTTTAAATTAAAACATTAACTCTTGCCATATGTTTGAGTTAGCTTTTTTGGCACTGTACCTAAAAGACTTGACAAGAACAATTTTAGAGGAGGAAAAGTTTACTTGGGGCTCATAGTTTCAGAAGTCTCAGTCCATAGACAGCCAATGGTACTGCCCTGGGGCTGAAGTGAGGCAGAACATCATGGCAGAAGAGCACAGTGAAGGAAAGCAGCTCAGAACATGGCACCAGGAAGCAGAGAGAGACTGCTTAGCTCAGCAAGGATGAAATATAAACCCCAAGTCATGCCCCAGTGACCCCCTCCTTCAGTCACATATTACCAGCTATAGTCACCACCCAGGAATCCAGTGGACTAAAGCAGGTGAGGCGCCTATAATCCAATAATTTCACCTCCAAACTTTCTTGCATTGTCCCACATACCAGTTTTTGGAGACACCACACATCTACACCATAATATCATGACATCTTTTCTCCTCCTCCAAAGTGTTTTATGGAAGCTTGGTCTTATTCTCACCCTTATTAGAGAGAGGCTGTACTTGTGGTTTTTTGGTTTTTTTTTGTTTGTTTGTTTGTTTGTTTTTTAATTTCAAAAAGAACTCTCTTGGTTTGAGTGCTCAGTGTATGTCAGACTCTGCCCACTGGGTCTTGCGTGGATGATCTTACTTAAAATGGGCAATTAAGAAAACCATTCTGTTGAATAAGATACAGAAACTGAAGTGCAGAGAGCTTCAGTAACCCGTTCAAGGTCACAGCTGCAACTGTGGTGGGATTTGAAGCAGGTGCCTGGTTAACACTGACAGTGCCCAGGTTCCTGACCACCCACCAGGCTGCCTCTGCTGTGGGAAGTGCAGGCCCCTGTTTGCACACATCTGTGGCTCAACTGAGATTCTCTCATAACTCTGGCATCTTCTGTCAGGTGTTACAGTGTGACAGTGGCAACAGAATTTTGTTTAATGGATGAAGACATTTTCTGAAGAAGACAGCCCGGTAATGTGTGTGTTGTGTGTGAAGTAAGGGTCTCTCTACCAGGAATGTCTGCAGAAGAGTGACCAACTGACTAGTGGCTTGAGGAGTTGGGCCACAGGCAGGGAGCAAAGCCTCTTGGGGGCATTAATGCCAGCTGTGCTGGGAACCCTGGTCTGACTCTTCTTCTCACATCCGATGAGGAAGAGAGGAGCACACTGCACTGCATTCTTGCAGAACAAATGCCAGGTCTCAGGAGGCCTGAGCCAGCTTCCCTGCTCTGCCACCCTCATGTCCACAGCCAAGGAAGAGTCATTATATTCCTTTGCTTTGCACCTCAACAAAATGGTGATGATGTTGGAGGTGTCTAAGCCCCTGGTATCACTCCCTCCCCCCACCATGAAGATTGTGTGGTGACTGTGCAGCACGCTAGATGAAGGAGATGAGCCCAGGCCTCTTTGCCAGCTTTGTTCCATCCTCAGGATCCCTTGCCTGGCGGGCACACTGCCTATTGATAGCGTGTGAGTCTGCTTCCAAACACCCTGCCAGGCAGAGGCCAGAGAAGATGACTTGGGAGTGGGCCTGGGCCTCCATTTTGTGACTCCAGCTTGCTCCTTCCTCAGCCAGGCCGCCTTCTCCTGGCTGTACCACAAGGACATGACACAAGCCAAGAGCATTTGCTGGAAGGCAGCCTGGTGCTGGCCCATCTAAAAACTTATGGAGGTGTGAAAGACCCATCTTTGCAGCCTCCCCAGAAGAGTGAAGAGGATGTTCTGATGCTGACTGACTTTCTCACAGCTAGATGTGTAGCACCAGCCAAATGCAAAGGGGAAAATCCTTGAAGACCATTCACCTGGCTTCTTACCTCCAAGTCCCCTCAGAGTGTTCTACCTTCACTTTTCCTCCAACCCAAAACACAAATCAATTGTGTCCTTTTCGAAATTAAAAATCTCAGTGGAGGTTTGGTTGTCTATGGGTGGACTCAGCCTTGCAGGGCAGAACAGACCCAGCCTCACTTCCCATTAGGTCACACCCTGGGCTCCCTCTTTTATACCTAGGTTTCCACCTCTCTTGGAAACCTCAGTTGTTCTCACTTCTCCCCATGTTTCCTGCATTAGTTTTCTCATCTGTAAGAAGAGAATACAAAAGCCCTCTTTCACAGTGACCTTGAAATTAGTGGGAATATGATAGACTATTATTTTTTTTTTTGAGCTGAGCCTGGATATTTGAGCAGAGCATTATGGAGGTGGCTCATTGGAAGATGGCCTCTGGACACAACTCTAATGGGTAGGAGTGTGGAGAGGACAAATTGCCCTATGAAGATTTGAGGAGTTGAGTATAAATAGTGCAGGCAGAAAAATGAGTCACAGGAGAGAAAGTCGTCAACATGAAGAAAGATCCACTAGGAGCAAGGGTTTTAAGGCAAACCTCAGGCAGGCTGCAACAGGCTAATGACCCCAGCAGCACAGCAGAAAAGGAGGAGACACCCAGCTTGGAGCTGGCACTGTGGGCTTTACTGCTCTGCAGCTTCAAACTCCCCCATGCCTGAACCACCACAGAAGCCTGACACATGCACAACCCTGAGACAGTGGTGTGGGATGTGAAGGCTCAGGGATGGTGTCCACAGAGCAGACCATGGAAGAGGAGATGGATAGGGTCATAGGCAATGACGTTGCTCACCATTGTGCAACTGTGATACAATAATGGAACTAGGTTATCATCAATGTTGCTCCCTGAGTGAAAGCTCAACAGGAAACTCCATTCCAGTCAGTGATGCTGACCACACCCCAACCCAGAGATTCATGTTAGCATCAGAAAACAGGCATCCAGATATCAGGAGTCTCCCCATGCGGTGCTGTCAGTGCTGCACAGACATCTAGGAAGTAGTCCCCACCTTTCCATAAGATCAGCATCTGATCAGTCCTCATGATCTAGCAAGTTAACAGACCCACAGGGGCTTGCAGGCCAAGTCAGACAATCCCACTGAGAAGCAGTGGGATTATAGAACTGGAAGGTAGAGAGCCTTCCAACTCACATATAAAATACATGACTCAATTATCCAGTAAAAAATGTTAAAGAAAGGAGGAAGAGGTAATCACAAAATTGAGACGGACATGGAGACATTAAAAGTGAAGGCTGTGTGTGGACTTACATTCTTAACTGGCACTAATCAACTGTAAAAGAAAATTATAAGCATGGAAATTTGGAGAATTATTTGGTATTTGATGACATGAAAGAATTATATTATTTTTAGATTTGGTAATGGTACCATGGTAATGTTTTTTTGTTTGTTTGTTTGTTTTTTAAACTGGGGATTGAACTCGGGGACACTGGATCACTGAGCCATATCCCTAGCCCTATTTTGTATTTTATTTAGAGACAGGGTTTCACTGAGTTGCTTAGAACCTTGCTTTTGCTTTTGCTCAGGCTGGTTTTGTACTTGTAATCCTCCTGCCTCAGCCTCACGAGCTGCTGGGATTATAGGTATGTGCCACCATGCCAGGCTACTGCCAAGACAGATGTGGCCAAACTAGCATGTTCCTGTGAGGGACAGTGGGAGATTAGAATAATAAAGACATATATATATATATATTTTAAAGATAACAGCAGCTCTCTGATGTAAAAGCAGGTCTAAAGAATGATACCAGCAATCTTTATTATATCTGTCTCATTAATCACATTAAAGTCTATGTAATCATTATTCATCAAATTTACAGAGTTTGCAGCTTATTCCTCAGTTACATACTACAATTGCAATGTGCAATGTTGGGAGGCTTGTGTAGCTCTCAAGAAAGTCTATTGTTTAAAGTTACTGTTAGGGGAGAAGGTTCAGGAGCTGCAGAGCCAGTGAAACATTGAGGTTGTCTAGCAAAAGGGTTTCTTTATTCTCAGGAGCTGTGTGCCTGAGATCAAGGTTGAGGCTGATAAGACTCTAGCACAGAGCCTCCTCACGAAGGGAATTACCATAGCAACCAGCATCCTGCACCTTTGCACAGAAACTTTCCTAGGCACCAAGTATGCCACAGCCATGAGTCATAAGGGACCCCAGTCTCAGGCACTGCTCTACCATACACTGTCACCACTCTCCACAGCTGATAATGGTAATGTTTTTAAAATCATTATTGATACATATTATATTTATCAGTCAGGATTCAGGACAGAACCAATACTATATATTAAATAATAGTAGACTATCTAGCCATCTTTCTAGGATACTCTTGCTGACATGAGGGAAGAAGGTCACTGTGGTGTGAGTATCCCAATGAAAAGAACGGGTTGAGAGATGAAAGGGATTTATTAAGAGAATTGGCTTGTGTGATGATGGGGCTGAAAAGTCCCACAATGGACCATCTGCCAGGTGGATACTCAGAGAAGCAGGGCAAATCTCATTTCACTACCACAGGCTGAGAACCAGGAAAGCCACTGGGGAAGCACTTGATCCAATACTGGAGGCCCAGGAACCCTGGGGTGGGGTTGGTGCTAGGGCTGAAGAGCTGATGTCCAGGAATGGAGAAGAGGGGCCCAGTTCCAGGAAAGAGGGTGACTCATTGTCCCACTACCTTTCTACCCTATTGGTCTATCTTTCTATCTACCAGCTAATTGAAGGTGCTCCCCCACATTAAGGGAAGATATCCTTACCCAGTGCGATGAATAATGAACGCACCAATATCCTCTGCAAAGCAGCATCATAGACATACCCCAAAACAAAGATTTGGTAACTATCTAGTTTCTTTTATCAGATCAAGTTGACACCTAAAATAAACAATAACTTGTACTATATTAGTCAACCAGTAACAAACAGCCAACTTGGAGGCTGAGAAGAGCACCCATCTACAGTTTGTATTATAACATACAGCCAAGTTGGAGACTAAGAACAGCACCCACCTATGGTCTGCATTAGTAACACACAGTCAACCTGGAGGTTGAGAATATCAGCCAGCTATGGACTGCATTAGTAACACACAGCCAACCTGGAGGCTGAGAACAGCACCCATCTATGGTCTGCATTAGTAACACACAGTCAACCTGGAGGCTGAGGACAGCACCCATCTATGGTCTGCATTAGTAACACAGAGCCAACCTGGAGGCTGAGGACAGCACCCATCTATGGTCTGCATTAGTAACACACAGCCAAGATGGAGAATTAGAACAGCACCCATCTATGGTCTGTATTAAGTAACACACAGTCAACATGGAGGCTGAGAACAGCACCCATCTATGGTCTGCATTAGTAACACACAGCCAAGCTGGAGGCTGAGAACAGCACCCATCTATGGTCTGCATTGGTAACACAGAGTCAACCTGGAGGCTGAGAACAGCACCCATCTATGGTCTGTATTAAGTAACACACAGTCAACCTGGAGGCTGAGGACAGAACACATCTATGGTCTGCATTAGTAACACACAGCCAAGCTGGAGGCTGAGAACAACACCCATCTATGGTCTGCATTAGTAACACACAGCCAACCTGGAGGCTGAGAACAGCACCCATCTATGGTCTGCATTAGTAACACACAGTCAACCTGGAGGCTGAGGACAGCACCCATCTATGGTCTGCATTAGTAACACACAGTCAACCTGGAGGCTGAGGACAGGACCCATCTATGGTCTGCATTAGTAACACACAGCCAAGATGGAGAATTAGAACAGCACCCATCTATGATCTGCATTAGTAACACACAGCCAAGATGGAGGCTTAGAACAGCACCCATCTATGATCTGCATTAGTAACACACAGTCAACCTGGAGGCTGAGAAGAGCACCCATCTATGGTCTGTATTAAGTAACACACAGTCAATCTGGAGGCTGAGGAGAGCACCCATCTATGGTCTGCATTAGTAACATGCAGCCAATCTGGAGGCTGAGAACAGCACCCCCATCTATGGTCTGCATTAGTAACACACAGTCAAGCTGGAGGCTGAGAACAGCACCCATCTATGGTCTGCATTAGTAACACACAGTCAACCTGGAGGCTGAGAACAGCACCCATCTATGGTCTGCATTAGTAACACACAGTCAACCTGGAGGCTGAGAACAGCACCCATCTATGGTCTGCATTAGGAACACACAGTCAACCTGGAGGCTGAGAACAGCACCCATCTATGGTCTGCATTAAATAACACACAGTCAACCTGGAGGCTGAGAACAGCACCCATCTATGGTCTGCATTAGTAACACACAGTCAACCTGGAGGCTGAGGACAGCACCCATCTATGATCTGCATTAGTAACACACAGCCAACCTGGAGGCTGAGGACAGCACCCATCTATGGTCTGCATTAGTAACACACAGCCAACCTGGAGGCTGAGGACAGCACCCATCTATGGTCTGCATTAGTAACACACAGTCAAACTGGAGGCTGAGGACAGCACCCATCTATGGTCTGCATTAGTAGTACACAGTCAACCTGGAGGCTGAGGACAGCACCCATCTATGGTCTGCATTAGTAACACACAGTCAATCTGGAGACTGAGGACAGCACCCATCTATGGTCTGCATTAGTAACACACAGCCAACCTGGAGGCTGAGGACAGCACCCATCTATGGTCTGCATTAGTAACACACAGTCAAACTGGAGGCTGAGGACAGCACCCATCTATGGTCTGCATTAGTAGTACACAGTCAACCTGGAGGCTGAGGACAGCACCCATCTATGGTCTGCATTAGTAACACACAGTCAATCTGGAGACTGAGGACAGCACCCATCTATGGTCTGCATTAGTAACACACAGTCAACCTGGAGGCTGAGGACAGCACCCATCTATGGTCTGCATTAGTAACACACAGTCAACCTGGAGGCTGAGAACAGTACCCATCTAAGGTCTGCATTAGGTAACACACAGTCAACCTGGAGGCTGAGAACAGCACCCATCTATGTCTGCATTAGTAACACACAGCCAACCTGGAGGCTGAGAACAGCACCCATCTATGGTCTGCATTAGTAACACACAGCCAACCTGGAGGCTGAGGACAGCACCCATCTATGGTCTGCATTAGTAACACACAGTCAACCTGGAGGCTGAGAACAGCACCCATCTATGGTCTGCATTAGTAACACACAGTCAACCTGGAGGCTGAGGACAGCACCCATCTATGGTCTGCATTAGTAACACACAGTCAACCTGGAGGCTGAGAACAGCACCCATCTATGGTCTGCATTAGGTAACACACAGTCAACCTGGAGGCTGAGAACAGCACCCATCTATGGTCTGCATTAGTAACACACAGCCAACCTGGAGGCTGAGGACAGCACCCATCTATGGTCTGCATTAGTAACACACAGCCAACCTGGAGGCTGAGGACAGCACCCATCTATGGTCTGCATTAGTAACACACAGCCAACCTGGAGGCTGAGAACAGCACCCATCTATGGTCTGCATTAGTAACACACAGCCAACCTGGAGGCTGAGAACAGCACCCATCTATGGTCTGCATTAGTAACACACAGCCAAGCTGGATGCTGAGGACAGCACCCATCTATGGTCTGCATTAGTAACACACAGCCAAGCTGGAGGCTGAGAACAGCACCCATCTATGGTCTGCATTAGTAACACACAGTCAACCTGGAGGCTGAGAACAGCACCCATCTATGGTCTGCATTAGTAACACATAGTCAACCTGTATGCTGAGGACAGCACCCATCTAAGGTCTGCATTAGTAACACACAGCCAAGCTGGAGGCTGAGGACAGCACCCATCTATGGTCTGCATTAGTAACAAACAGCCAACCTGGAGGCTGAGGACAGCACCCATCTATGGTCTGCATTAGTAACACACAGTCAACCTGGAGGCTGAGGACAGCACCCATCTATGGTCTGCATTAGTAACACACAGTCAATCTGGAGGCTGAGAACAGCACCCATCTATGGTCTGCATTAGTAACACACAGCCAAGCTGGAGGCTGAGAACAGCACCCATCTATGGTCTGCATTAGTAACACACAGTCAACCTGGAGGCTGAGAACAGCACCCATCTATGGTCTGCATTAGGTAACACACAGTCAAGCTGGAGGCTGAGAACAGCACCCATCTATTGTCTGCATTAGTAACACACAGCCATTCTGGAGGCTGAGGACAGCATCCATCTATGGTCTGCATTAGTAACACACAGTCAACCTGGAGGCTGAGGACAGCACCCATCTATGGTCTGCATTAGTAACACACAGTCAATCTGGAGGCTGAGAACAGCACCCATCTATGGTCTGCATTAGTAACACACAGCCAAGCTGGAGGCTGAGAACAGCACCCATCTATGGTCTGCATTAGTAACACACAGCCAAGCTGGAGGCTGAGAACAGCACCCATCTATGGTCTGCATTAGTAACACACAGTCAACCTGGAGGCTGAGAACAGCACCCATCTATGGTCTGCATTAGTAACACACAGTCAACCTGTATGCTGAGGACAGCACCCATCTAAGGTCTGCATTAGTAACACACAGCCAACCTGGAGGCTGAGGACAGCATCCATCTATGGTCTGCATTAGTAACACACAGTCCACCTGGAGGCTGAGGACAGCACCCATCTATGGTCTGCATTAGTAACACACAGTCAACCTGGAGGCTGAGAACAGTACCCATCTATGGTCTGCATTAGGTAACACACAGCCAACCTGGAGGCTGAGGACAGCACCCATCTATGGTCTGCATTAGTAACACACAGCCAACCTGGAGGCTGAGAACAGCACCCTTCTATGGTCTGTATTAGTAACACACAGCCAACCTGGAGGCTGAGAACAGCACCCATCTATGGTCTGCATTAGTAACACACAGCCAAGCTGGAGGCTGAGGACAGCCCCCATCTATGGTCTGCATTAGTAACATACAGCCAACCTGGAGGCTGAGGACAGCACCCATCTATGATCTGATTTGTAACACACAGTCAACCTGGAGGCTGAGAACAGCACCCATCTATGGTCTGCATTAGGTAACACACAGCCAAGCTGGAGGCTGAGAACAGCACCCATCTATGGTCTGCATTAGTAACACAAAGCCAACCTGGAGGCTGAGGACAGCATCCATCTATGGTCTGCATTAGTAACACACAGTCAACCTGGAGGCTGAGGACAGCACCCATCTATGGTCTGCATTAGTAACACACAGCCAAGCTGGAGGCTGAGAACAGCACCCATCTATGGTCTGCATTAGTAACACACAGCCAAGATGGAGGCTTAGAACAGCACCCATCTATGATCTGCATTAGGAACACACAGTCAACCTGGAGGCTGAGAACAGCACCCATCTATGGTCTGTATTAAGTAACACACAGTCAAGCTGGAGGCTGAGGACAGCACCCATCTATCGTCTGCATTAGTAACACACAGTCAACCTGGAGGCTGAGAACAGCACCCATCTATGGTCTGCGTTAGTAACACACAGCCAAGATGGAGGCTGAGAACAGCACCCATCTATGTCTGCATTAGTAACACACAGTCAACCTGGAGGCTGAGAACAGCACCCATCTATGGTCTGCATTAGTAACACACAGTCAATCTGGAGGCTGAGAACAGCACCCATCTATGGTCTGCATTAGTAACACACAGTCAACATGGAGGCTGAGGACAGCACCCATCTATGGTCTGCATTAGTAACATACAGCGAATCTGGAGGCTGAGAACAGCACCCATCTGTGGTCTGCATTAGTAACACACAGCCAACCTGGAGGCTGAGAACAGCACCCATCTATGGTCTGCATTAGTAACACACAGCCAAACTGGAGGCTGAGAAGAGCACCATCTACTACTGTCTATACATGTTTCAGCTGGGTCTGTCTGAGGCTGTGACAAGGGTGTCCCCAGGGCTGGGGCTCATCCCAGGCTACCTGGAGAAGTGTGCACTTCCATTTTTATGCCGTGGAGTGAGAATTTAGTTCTTGGCCAGCTCCCGTGCTGTGCTTTGTTTGCTGGTAGCCAGCTGGAGGCTGCAAGCTCTGGATTCCATGCCATGTTGGGATACCTACATCATGACAGCCTGTTTTTCACAGCCTAGGGCTTTAGTCTACCACAAAGATGCTATGACAGTCTTATATTATTTAACAGATACATTCTGTCATGTTTGCTGTGTTGTGTTGGTTACAAGTAAGTCACATACCTTGCCCACAAGTAAGTCACACACCCTGCCCCTACTACACCAGGATATGTGCACCAAGAAATGGAGACCATGGGGCACCTTTAGGATGGTGTGTGTAAATATGTGTTAGTGCATTTGTGTGCATGTGAGTGTGAGTGTGCTTGTGTGTATGTGAGTATATGAGTGTGTGAGTGCATGTGTATGTATATGAGTGCATGTGAGTGAATGTACATGAATGTGTGTGTATGCCAAGTGTGTGTTAGTGTGAGTGTACATGTCTGAGTGTGTATGTATTTATTAGTGTATGGTGTGTATATGTGATTGTGCATGAGAGTGTGAGCATGTGTGAGTGTGTTAGTGCGTTGTGAGTGGGTGTGTACATTTGAGTGCATAAGGTGTGTGTGTCTATATGTGAGTGCACTAGTGGGTGTGTGTGAGTGCATGAGTTTGTGCATTTGTGTGTGTTAGTGTTTTTGAGTGTATATTTGTTCATGTCCATGTGAGTGTGTGCTTGTGAGTATGTGAGAGTGTAAAAGTGTTAGGATGTGTGAATGTGAGTATGTGAATGTGTACAAGTGTGTGAGAGTGTGAGTATGTGTGTTTGTGAGAGTATGCACAAGTGTGTCAGTATGTGAGTGTTAGTGTGTTTGTGGTTTTTCACATGAGTGTCAGGGTTGTGTGTTTGTGAGATGTGTATGAGTGTGTGTGTGTGAGAATATGTGAAAGTGTGTGCATATGACTTTCGATTGAATCCAAAGATCCTCTCTCACAGAGCTACACTCCCAGACCTTATTAATATTTTATTCTGAGATAAGACCTCACTATGTTGCTGAGGCTGGCCAGGAAATTGCTGTCCTCTGCCTCAGCCTCCTGAACAGCTGTCTTTACAGGTGTGCACCAGTGCACAGGGCTTGTCTGGGGCTTTTTGAAACCACCCAGTTTTGGTAAAAAGTAGGGATATTTATTGAAATATTACATTGTGAATTGGTAGTTGTTGAGGCTGATATGTGATTGATTATCTCTATTCATTTTTATCTGATTGCCAATTTTCATTATGAAATTCAAGATCATATCAAATAAATTTTTCAGAAGAAGAAACTCAGAGCCAAGAGTGATTAGAAGAATTCTGAGCATACTAAGAGTCCTTGGAGACCTGAGAAGCCCTCTGAGTTTCCTGACCTAAGGCCAACTTCCAAGGCAGCTTGTCTTAAACATTGAAAGAAAAGGTGGCCTCTGCAGTCTGGGGACTTAGGGGCCATCAGGAGCTGGCCTCAGTTTTATGGGGACTCTGTGGAAAGCACCCGGAGTCTGTAGATGATAGTGGCCTCTCTTGGGAGCAGACACTCTGTGAAGTGCCTCTGGAGGTGGGAGACTCACGTCTTCCTGCTGTGGCTGCTGCTCCTCCCTCTCCCTCTCTCTGATAGTGTCTTTGATATAGGTTGTTCTTAAGTCAGCCTCCACGTTTACATGGCACCCATTTATTAAAGCTTGATGGGATTCCATGTGGAAGCAATGGGAGTGGCCCTCTGCCTCACAAGTGGCCTTCAGTGCTGTCCACCTGGACTCTGGTTTTCTCCTGGACTCACTGAGATGCACAGTACCAGAGATGAAGCTGAGCCCACAGCCCTCCACCTCCCACCCAGCCTCAGCACGCTGCCCCAGTAGAGGGCTTAGCCAGAACTTTAAGTCGGATAGTGACATTTTGATTATAAAAGCATCCTGTGTCTGACTGGGACAGTTTTTCACAGAGAAAGAGAGGTGTGAACTGAACATGAGACCAGGGTCAAGACACCTAGATATTGCCCAGACTTGACTTCAACCGCTGCCTGAAATGCTGTGTATTACTCTCTGCCAGCCTTAACTTCCAAATTAGTGGAATTGATTACAGTCCAAAATGGCCACATTCTCAAGTTCTTGTCATTAGAGAAAACTAGTAAAAACCAGTTTTGTGTATGTGTATGAGTGTGTCAGTGCATGTGAGTGAATGTATGGGAAGAC
Source organism: Callospermophilus lateralis (assembly GCF_048772815.1). Lineage (NCBI taxonomy): Eukaryota > Metazoa > Chordata > Mammalia > Rodentia > Sciuridae > Callospermophilus > Callospermophilus lateralis. The sequence continues at coordinate 787,895 of NC_135307.1, forward strand.
AGCATGGGAACGTGGCTGTCTTAAATTGCAACTATGATACTTGGAAACCATCTCTTTCCAACATGAATCAGGCTCTTCATCTGGAAAGTAGGGGTTTGAATTGTTGTCCCTGTTTTAGTCAACATTTTGCTTTGTGACTAAGGGTTCTGACCAGAATAATTTTAAAGGAGAAAAAGTTTATTTGAGGGCTCATGGTTTCAGAGGTCTTAATCCATATAAGGCTGGCTCTATTCCTTGGGCTGGAGGGGAGGCAGTACATCATGATGAAGAGTGTTGCAGACAGAAGCAGATTGCATAGTAATCAGGAAGCAGAGAGAAAGAGAAGTCTCCAGTTTCCAGATACAAATATATACCCAAAGCCTAATGACCTGTTACAGGTGTGATCGTCAACTTCTGATGTGCCCTGTCAGAGCCAAGGGTGACACAATGGATTGCTCCCCTACCTGGCACAGCAACAGGTGACCATGTCCTCAGCACTCAGACTCCTCATTTTCAGGTACATCATATTCTTGGTGAATTGGCCCTTCACAGAGTTGGCATAGTTAATTGTCCACCATTCTTGTTAATACCTCCAGCACACTCCAGCCCTTCCCTGGAAAATGGCAGACCAGTTCATCCAGTTGTCACTGAAGGTGAATCCAGAGGCTGCACAGGAGAGTCTCAGGGAAACCCCAGGCTGCACCAGGCCTCCCCCAGACTCCACCAGGTGCACATAACACTGGACACCTGCAAATATACTGGCAGCCTGGTCAGGACACTGTTAACAGTCCACTCTTTCTCTCACTCTGTTCACTCACACACTCAGGGTCTCTTGTTCTTTATTAATTTCCTGTGCCCTTTGGAGCCCTGGGTGTGGGATATGAATGTCACATAGCCTCATCATGAGGAATAGACATTTCATATACACCAACGATCACTCTGAACATACACATTTATGTGGAATTTAATAAGGTTTAGGGCCTCCTGTCAGCATTCCTCAGTTTGGTTTATGAACATTTGGGTCCGTTAATTCCTTGCTGCAGGTGCTAGGCTGATAGCTGGAGGTTTAGCAGCCACAATGGTCTATGGACTATCACTTTCTTAACATGGGAGAAATAAAATGACTCCAGACATTGCCAAATGTCCCCACGGGTGGAAGGGTCCTTCATTATATGAGTTCTAGAATGACAGTGTATGATGAACTGATCTATCATAGGAATCGCAGTGAGTGGAATGGGAATGGGAGGGAGTCATTGGAAGGGGACAGGGGACCAAATGAGCTTGAGTGGAGAAGATATGGCATCAGAAGTTCAGAAAATGTACCCAGCCACGATGGAGCTCACGTACCCCAGGTACTCAGAAGGCTAAGGCAGGAGGACACCTAGTTCAAAGCCAGTCCCGGGTTTCTTAGGGAGAACCTGCCTCAAACTAAGACATAAACAGGGCTGGGTTGGAGGTCAGGGTTATCACATCTTGTGTTCCATCCCTGATACTGAGAAGACAAGTCTATAGCATTCATATAAATGTCACTATGTGGGAAATGTCAGAAAGTATTAATCAGAAAATATTGTTGAGTGGTCTATTCTGACAGTGGAAATTCAGACAAGCCTGACACCTACTGCTGTGCCAGAGACAAGGCCAGTAAGGGGACATTCAGCTCACAGGAAGCTCAGGGTCACATAGGAGCAGGTGTGGGGTGGGGTGAGGGCTGGTTTCCTAGATGTGGATCTCTCTCCATGAACTAGCTTCCCAGGGAGCCACCTGGACTATCTTTGGTCCCTCTGAAAATATGAATCCTGGTTTTTGTGATATATTTTGTTTATTTTTAATATTAGTACATCATAGTGATCCTTATTATTGAGATTCCATTAACTTAGACAGATACATTAATTCAATATAAAAGCTCCATTTCTGCCCCAGTAGCTCCTCTTTCCTTCCTCCCCATATCCTTTACTCCACTGATTTTCCTTCTGAGTTTTTATAGTTTTTTGGGGGGTTAACTTTGTATGTACACATTTATATATGAGAAACTTACTGTGGTACATTTCTACATGTGCAGGATTCATATGTGTGCAGAATTGGCCATTCACATCTGCTCAGTTCTCTCCCTGTCCTCCCTTTTCCTGTCTCTCCTCCCTCACCCTTGGTCACCTTTGACTTCTCCACTGATCTCTTCTATTATCTTGGGATTCCACCTGTCTTTATTTTCCTTATTTGTTCTAGCTTCCACGTATGACAGAAAACACTCATCTGCAACTCTCTGAGCCTTTCTTATTTTACTTGCCATGATGTCATCCAGTTCTGTCCATTCACCATAATCTTATTCTTCCTAATGCTTGAGTAGAGCTGATTGTTGGTATATGATTCACATTTCAATTATTCATCCATTATTGATGAGCATGATGGCTGGTTGCATAACCTTTCTCTTGGGTAAGATAATACGTAAGATAATACATGAACCGAGCTGAAATGAGTCAGGCAGAGGAAAACCATCACCATCACCACACCATCACTCATGTGGGGAAGTTGCTGCATCAATATCCTGGGAAGAGAGAGGACCATGGCCCCTGGAGATGGGAAGGTGCAGGGAGTGTGAGGGTAAGAATGAGTGTTGAGGACCATATGCAAAGGGGGGGCCTTGTCCTGGCCTTCAGTAGCTACTGGATGAGTTGGGTCAACCAGGCTCCAGGGAAGGGGCTGGAATAGATCTTATACATTAGCAATAGTAGAGGGATCATCAACTATGCACCTGGTAAAGGACCAACTCATCATCTCAAGACAACTCTGAGAACAGGTTCTACCTCTAAATGAGCCAGCTGAGGGCCAAGGACACAGCCATCTATCACTGTGCTAGAGACACATTGAGGGGACTTCAGTGTGAGCCAAGACACAAACCTCCCTACAGGGTACCCAGGGCCAGCAGGGGGCACTAAGCACACAGGGAGATCACTACCAGGACAGGAGCAGGTGCAGATGAGGGTTGGAGGTTGATTTCCTGCATCTGGGGGTCTCTCCATTATCAGCTTCCCAGGGGAGATTTGTGGGTTTGCCTATACTAATTCTGGATATCTCTTAAGATAATTATTCTGTTTTTGTTATGTATTTTCCCTTTTAAAATAGTGCATCGTTGTTGTACTTATTTGGTATTTCAGCCAGCTTTTTTGACCTTGCCATTAAAGGATATAACCAAAACAATTTTAGGTAAATAAAAGTTTATTTGAGGGCCCTCTGTTTCAGGGGTCTTGATCTATAGAAGGCTGATTCCACTCCTTAGGACTCAAGCTGAGGCAGAAAATCATGCAGAAGGGTGTGGCAAAAAGAAGCAGCTCACATGGGGATCAGAAGCAGAGAGAGGTCTCCACTTGCCAGATACAAATGTATACCCCAAACCACACCTCAGTGAACAACTGTCTCAGGCCACACACCACCTTCCTCCAGTTACCACCCAGTTAATCCCATCAGGGATCAATTCACTAATTAGGTTAAAGCTATAACCCAATAATTTCTCCTCCAAACCTTCTTGCATTGTCTCACACATGAGTTTTTTGGGGACACTTCACATTCAAACAATAACATTGGGATTCATTTTGATATGATTGTATAATTCATTGCATATAAACACTTTTTTTCTGCCCTAGTGACTCCTCTTTCCTTCTCCTTAAATTCCCCAATTACTTTATTGATTTTTCTTCCATGTTTTATATGTTTCTTTAAATAAACACTATGTATATGTTTACACACACCCACACTCACACACATGTCTCTCTCTCTCTCTCTCTCTCTCTCTCTCTCTCTATATATATATATATATATATATATATATATATATATATATATATGAGAAATTCACTGTGGTACATTCCTACATATGCAAGATTCATACACGTGTAGAACTGGCCATTCCACATATGCTTAGTTCACTCCTGGTTCCTCCTATTTCCTGTCCATCCTTACTCGCCCTTAGTCACCTTCATCCTCTCCACTGATCTCTTGTATTTTCTTGGGATTCCACCTGCCTTTATTTTCCTTATTTGTTCTAGCTTCCAAATATGAGAGAAAACACTGTACCGTGACTTTCTTGCCCTAATGTTCTCCATCTCCACTCTTCCATCATAATTTCATGCTTTCTAATGACTGAGCAGAGCTGCATTGTTGGTATATAACCCACATTTCCTTTATGCATCCATTATTGATGGGCATGTGGGCTGGTTGCACACCTTGCTCTTGGGAATTGCACTGTGTAATCCCAGAAGTGGCTGTGTCACTGTAGTTTGCTGACTTTAGGTCTTTTGGATAAATACCAAGGAGCAGGAGAGCTGGGTCACAATGTGGCTTCATCCGTGCTATTTCGAGAGATCTTCTCCCTGCTTCCCTCAGGGTAGCTCTCATCTGCAGTTCCACCAATGTGAGCGTGTACCTTTCCCCATGGTTTCTACAGCACATGATTTTATTTGTATTTGATAACTACCATTCTGATTGAAGTGAGAAGGAATCTTATTGTCATTCTCCTTGGCATTTCTCTGATTGCTAGAGATACAAATTTTTTAAAAAATATTTTTTAGTGTGTTGTATTTGTGCTTTTGAAAACTGTCTGTTGTTTGCCCATAAGCTATTGAATTATTTGTTTTTGAAGGTTGAGGTTTTGAGTTCTTTATATATTCTGGGTTCTAATCCCTCTCCGAGGAATAGAGCAGAGGTGTTCACCCAATCTCTAGGCTCTCTCTCCATGCATATACATTTCTTCTGGGCCGTACAGAACCTTCTGATTGTCGCCATCCTGATTGACTGATCTTGATTTTTTTGCACTTTATAATGTTGTTGGTTGGTTTATTTTTAAGACTCTTACCTATGTGTTCACATCATTAGCCAACATACATGGTTAGTTTCATCTTTTCTGACTTGGATGATTTTCAACATTCTTACTGGCTTATCCCTTTGTCAGGGTCCCAGACTTTTGTGGAATAGGAAAGTTGAGGGGGGCTTTCTTGCCCTAGTTCAGTCTCAGGGGAAAGTCCTCACTGTCTCCCACTGAAGCAGGATTCACTTCACTGTTGTCTTCCTCCTGTGTAACTTTCATGTTGCTTTGATCTTAGAAAGTGCTGGATTTCATCCAGTGATATGCTCTGTGCTTGTGCAGATACTCTTGTAATGTTGGCCTCTGTTGTGCTGAGGAAAGAATCACCATGAACTCCTCCCTTATCTGTCCAGGCATCCCAGGCCCACCTGACAGGTGTTGCTCACTTACTGTGCTCTGCCCTTCAGTGTGCAGCTTGCCAGGACTTTTCTGAAGAGTTCTAGCACTGAGTTTACCATGGCTGTTAAAATGGGTTTGGTTACTCTCCAGTCACATACCTGGAGATTGTAGTGTGGGCAGGCTGACTCCCCACCCTGACTAGGGTGAGAACACAGGAAAAATCAGACTGGACTTTTGGCTATAGACCTTACCATAATCATTGCACACACACAAAAATACTTTCTCTACCATGGAGCCTGTGATGCTGAGCAGGTGTGGAATTTGCCTAAAACCATCTCCATATTCACTGCATGTGAAAGGCTTTTCTCCAATGTTAATTCTTAGATGTGCAATGTGATTGGCATTTCTTCTAAAGATTTTTGACTTTTACTACACCCCTGATATCTTGTTCCAGTGGGACCTATCTGGTGTATAAGAGGCTGGACTAATGGTGAATATCTTCTCACATTCACTCCATTCCTAGTTCCTTTTCCCCTAGGAAAGGCCCTGCACTCTCAGTGCTCCCTGGAGGCTGCCCTCTGGTGAGTCCCTGGTCCCTGAACTCACTTGAGTTGCTGAACGTCCTTCCCACCTCCTGCTCCCCAGGCCTCTCCCACAGGTGGTTCTGCAGCTGCTCAAGGCTGGGACCCCGTCCTCCTCTTTTAAGTGTTGCTCCCAGGGCACAGCATGGGGTGCTGAGGGTCCCACTTAGCTCTCCTCCTGTGGTGCCTCTGCCCAGATGGAGCTCCACCCCTCTGCTCTGTGCCCACAGCCTTCACCATCCACAGGGGGTTCTGCAGCCTCAGGAGCCCAGGCCAGGTCCTGCCCACAGCAGATGACCTCAGACTCTCTCCCTGCTGGTGCTGTCACGGCTGCCACCACAGGCATCTGGTCCCTGCATGGGAACAAAATCCTCTTCTGTGTTGCCCTCTTGTTCTGGTCACTCTTAGAATGTCTTTAAAATATATGAGTTTTCAACTCTACCCCTGACTAAACAAAGGAGGGCATTAAGTATCTCCTGTTGTGTTATGTGCTCTATAAGAAGAGGACAGACTGGAAGAGAGAAAGTAGGAGGTGACCCCAGGCCCAGAGTCCTCATGGTGGAGCAGCTGTGCAGGCACAGACACAGAAGGCCTCAGACTCCTCTGAGAACTTGAGCATCTCAGGCATCACAGGGGGGTGAGCAGGGGTTTAAGCAGGAGTGCTGCAGAATACAGTGACCTCACTGATCCTGGGGAACAAGGATGGGAGCTGACCCTTGACCATGCTGCCCTGGCACCTGCAAGAGCCCCACAGGCACACCACACCACCCATCCAGAACCTTTCTGTGTGGCTGCATCTCACCTCTGCGTGGCTGTGCACTCCTGCAGGAAACATCCCCTATTGGTGTGGTGCTAGCAATCCCTGCACACTGGGCCTCCCCATTTCTGGATGGCTGGCAGGAGGAGGACCAGCAGGAAGCAAGAAAGAACTCCCCAGCTTCACTCCCGGTGCCTCTGAGCAGCACAAGGCAAACACTCTTCCTGGGAAAGATGGTGGCACTGCCGTCTGCTCCCTGCTTGTACCCGAGGCCTCCCTCATGCAAAGCAGCTCCCAATCTCAAGCTGAAAGCCCATCCTTGGCTGAGCAGCCCCCGTCTCCTTCTCATTAGTTCTTCATCGCAGCCTGGAGGTTCTGGTGCTGCTCCTCAGCCTGGTGACACCTCACTTTGAGAATGTGCAAGGATTTCATGAGAAGGAGTAGTTATGCAGGTACCAGTGAGATTAACAAGAGGTGATGTTTCTTGTACCCAGGTGTCATGTCCCAGGTGCAGCCCAGGAGTTGAGACCTGGCCTGGTGAAGCTCTTGCACACCCTGTCCCTCACCTGTGCTATCACTGGATTCTTACCTCCCACCTATGGTCTGAGTTGGGTCTGCCAAGATCCTGGGAAGGGCCTGGAATATGCTAGAAGAACATATAGTGGTGGAAGCAGATACCATTACACACCTGTTCCTGAGCCCCCTGCTGGTCCTGAGGACTCCCTGATGGACCTGAGCATATGCTGGTTCTTTTCCCCAGATGTCCTTCCCAATTGCACCTGCAGGGGTTGAAATCAATACTGTTGAGAGTCAACATCACCAGGGACATTTCCAAGAGCCAGGTATCATTAGAACTCAACAGCTTAAAACCTGAGGAAATGGCTGTGTATTCCAGTGGGAGACACCCAGTGAGGGAACTCAGTGTGCACCCAGTCACTCACCTGCCTATAGGGGAAGCTCAAGACCACCATGGGGAGCTGAGGACCAGCAGGTGGAGCTGAGGACCAGCAGGGGGAGCTGAGGACCAGCAGGGGGAGCTGAGGACCACCAGGTGGAGCTGAGGACCAGCAGGGGGAGCTGAGGACCAGCAGGGGGAGCTGAGGACCAGCAGGGGGAGCTGAGGACCAGCAGGGGACTCAGGGACTCAGGGAGCTCAGGACAAGGAGGGGGAGCTCAGGGCTATCAAGGGTAGCTCTGCCCCAGGACAAGGTAAAGAACTGTCCAGACGAGTGTTTGTATTAAGATATTTTGTCTAATTATACAAATCCCAATTTCTCTGTCTGATTGCAGTTCTTAAATGTTAAATGCTATTGTCAGTAAGTAATATTCTGTTTTCCTACTCTGGGTCCATGTACTTGTGAGGTTCAACATATTCATGAATTTCAACATTAAATTCTCAGCCTTGATAACTATACCAATAAGTCTAAAGAATTTTAAATATTGTGTGATTCCTTCTTATTTGCTGTGCACACAGATAAAGAGGCACACCTGAGGATTTGAAGCAGCACCATAGGAACATGAGAACATGAGGCTTGCCTTGCTCCAGACTTTTTATTTTAGAGAGTGAGAAAGAGAGAGAGAGAGAAAGAGATTTTTTTTTCATATTTATTTTTTTATTTTTAGTTATCGGCTGACACAACATCTTTGTTTGTATGTGGTGCTGAGGATTGAACCTGGGCCACACCCATGCCAGGCGAGCGCTCTACTGCTTGAGCCACATCCCCAGCCCCTTGCTCTAGACTTCTAAACCAAGAGTATTTCAGCTTTGGAGCCAAGTCAGACTTGCTCGTCCCTAGGAGCCAGGTCAAACTCACATTGGAAGCTGTTGTAGTTTTGCAGTTTTCCATAACATGAACTGCCTGAGAAAGCATTTCCCACCCATACCCAAATCCCAGGAGGATCCTTCACTGTATCCTGTTTTACTGTCTTCTGTTAAGAACAACATTTCTTCTGACCACATTGGAGGGCCAATTCCCTGCCATGTCTGTGAATTTTGATTTGGTTATTTGCATTCATCATAAAGAATTTCCCAGGGGCAAGAAGGATGAAAAAAGCTGACAGAAAGCAAGTGAGTTACAGGAAATTTTTCTTCAGCTATAACTCACAGTGATCTTGGCAATGGATCCTGTCTTAATTAGTCAGCACTCTCAATGTTCACAAACTAGAGTAGAATCATCTGAGCTGAAAAGGAGGCCACTCAGAAAAGTTCCAGAGCAACACGAATCCTGGCTGCAGAACTCATGGAGGAGAATTGAGAGATAAGATATTGAATCCATGAACCTTGATCATAACAGAAATGCAGAGCTCAGCCTAAGTGAGACTGGATGGAAATGTCACCTCAAGCAGGGCCATAGGAAGCCCTGGCAGGATGGAGTCTACCGTCTCACGCCTGGCACAGGTGAAGTGGGAATGAGAATCCTAAAGAAGAGTCCAGATTCCCCAGGTCAGGGCTAAGATCATCTGAAGATGTCTCCCCTTTGGTACGCCTGGAAGAATAGCTTTTTAAGTTAGAAGATTATCTAGGACATGGAAACTTCACCAGATGGCACTCGTGAATTTAGGTGGTAAAATTATGGAGATGAGCAAGGTCTTACCTGAGCCACCCCAGGACCAGGGGTCAGTGTTTTCAGTGAATTTATGATTACCACCAGAGTGAGTAGGGAGAGAAGCCCACATGTCTTATTAGTGTGCTGTGCTCACTCAGTTAGGAAGGAGATCAATTCCTGAACCTTATCAGGAGGTCAGCAACTACACCTGCCCTCTCAGTGACCCCACCTCACTAAAGACAGTGTCCACTGTTCTCTCAAAATACTGAGCTGTGGGCAAGGCAGGTCTCACTGCAGTGATGCTGCACAGGGAAGGGAACCTGGGGCTCCCTCCCTCACCCCAGACTTCCCTGAATGCCTGCTCTGTCTGATGCCAAGCTGTGCTGCTTGAGTGAATTCAGTGGTTCTCAGCCTCAAGCTACAGATGAGAGCTGCCTCTGCTTCCAGGACTCTCACCTGGCCCAGCACCTCCCTCCTGTCCTCTCCTGGTGGAGACCAGAGGGCAGGACAGGTGAGGGGAAGAGCTCAGGGCAGATTCCCACCCACTGCTGTCCACAGGCATTGGCTGGACAGTCAGGAGTACAAGCAGGGCAGAGGGTGGGGGAAGGCAGTGGGCACACAGCAGGAAGCCCCTGCCCTCCTGAGACCCTGCTCCCTCCTCTCCTGCTCAGTCTGCAGCCCCCAAATCTCACAGAGATGAAAGAGAAGAACTAGTCCTGAGAACAAAGGGGGGCTCTTCTCCTGGATGTGGGGAACCCCATCCTCAGCCCTGGGCTCTGTTCAGTCATCACTGAGGGCTTCTCCTTCAGGGCTGGGAGGTGAACCTGGGCCTCTTGCATGCTGGGCACGTTCCTGCCACTCTGAGACCCTCCCAGGTGCAGGAGGAAGGGCTTGGAGGAGGCAGGGCTGGGCTCAGGAGGGTGGGCTCCCCCTCTGACAGCCTTCCAGCTCCCTGAAACCACCTGCTCTCCTCTCACAGGTAAAGCTCCACCTGGGTTCAAGACAGGGACACATCTCAGGAGCACAGAGGACCTGGGCAGTCTGACCTCAGCCTCTCCAGATATCAGAAGAGCCTCACCCACATGCAAATCCCTCCTCCTGCTCTGGGTTCAAAGGCCCTCTGGGCTGTGGGAGCTCCCAGCTCTCTGCTCAGACAGGGCTGAGGTCTCTGGGAAGCAGGTGTGGTCTAGAAGATGAGGCTGCTGGGTCTTGTCCTGTGCCTGATCACAGCTCCCCAAGGTGAGTGTCCTCTGTGTCAGAACTGGGTCCATGGGGAGGTTGTAACTGCAGGTGACTGACAGGGTGTCTCTCTTCTTGTCCCCAGGTGTCCTGTGCCAGGTGCAGCTGCAGGAGTCAGGACCTGGCCTGGTGAAGCCCTCGCAGACCCTGTCCCTCACCTGTGCTGTCTCTGGTTACTCCATCACCAGTGGTTATGCCTGGAGCTGGATCCGTCAGCCCCCAGGGAAAGGGCTGGAGTACATAGGGTACATAAGTTATAGTGGTAGCACTAACTACAGCCCATCCCTCAAGAGCCGAGTGTCAATCTCCAGGGACACGTCCAAGAACCAGTTCTCCCTGCAGCTGAGCTCCCTGACCACTGAGGACACAGCCACCTATTTCTGTGCCAGAGACACAGTGAGGGGACCTCAGTGTGAGCCCAGACACAAACCTCCTGCAGGGCACCCAGGGCCAGCAGGGGGCGCTCAGCACACAGGAGTCAGGTCAGCCCAGAAGCAGCTGCAGATGTGAGTTGGGGCAGGTTTCCTCCATCTGGAGGCCTGTCCATGTACCAGCTTCCCAGGGGATCTCTGTGGCCTTGTGGTCTCTACTTATCTCTGATGTGTCTGAAGATAATGACTCTGTTTTTGTCATGTTCTTTTTCTTTTGAAATAGAGCATCTTACATATATTTATTATAGGTTTTCACTTTGACATAGTCACATATATTCATTGTCTATAAAACCTCTGTTGCTCTCACAGCACCTCCTTTTAAATTTTCCTCCTACTCCCCATTATTAACTGAGCTTTCTGCCACGACTTTCTGATTTTCATTAAATTTACACTCTGTGTGTGTGTGTGTGTGTGTGTGTGTGTGTGTGTGAAACTCACAGTGGTTCACTCCCACAGGTGCAGGACTCCCAGGTGGGCAGAATTGACCAATAATATCTGCTCAGCTCACTCCTGGCCCCTCCCTTCTCCTGTCCCTCCTCCCCCTCCCTTAGTCACTTCCTGATCCCCACTGACCTCTTCTGTGCTCTTGGGGTTCCCCTTCCTTTATCTCCCTTATTTGTGGCAGCTCCCACAGAGGACAGCCCACACTCACCCTGACTCCCTGAGCCTCTCTCATTCCCCTTCCCTAATGTCCTCCAGCTCCGTCCACTCACCATCATCTCACTCCTCCTATTGGCTGAGCAGAGCTGCAGTGTTGGTGCATGACCCACATTTCCTTTATCCATCCACTAGTGAAGGGCACCTGGGCTGTGGCATAACCTGGTCTTGGGAACTGCACTGTATAAACCCTGCAGTGGCCATGTCCCTGCACTGTGCTGACTTGGGTCTTGGGGTAAATACCAAGCAGCAGGAGAGCTGGGTCCCACTGTGGCTTCCTCCCTGTTGTTCTGAGGGGTCTCCACCCTGCTCTCCTCAGGGTGGTTCTCATCTGCTGTCCCACCAACAAGGTGTGAGGGTCCTCTCCCCAGGTTTCCTCCAGCACCTGTTATTACTTGTATTGCTGATCACTGTCATTCTGATGAAGTGAGAAGGAAACACATTGTCATTGGCATTTCCCTAATTGTTAGAGATATGAGCTTTTATTCACATATTCATTGTTCCTTTGTTTTCCTTCTATTGAGAAGTGTCTGGTTAGTTCTTTGTCATCTAATATGTGGATCATCTGTTTGGGGAGTGAAGGTTTTTGAGCTCTTTATATATTCTGGATACTACTCCCTGCCTGAGAAGTGGGGCAGAGGGCTCAGCCAATCTCTAGGCTCTCTCCCTGCACTTACTTGTCTCCTGTGCTGTGCAGAACCTTCTGCAGGCCCTGCCTTCCCACTGACGTCCCTGATCTTTATCTGGTTGGTTTATTCCCTCATATTCTGACTCTGCATGTTCACATCATTCACCAACAGCCATGGGTAATCTCATCCTTCCTGACTTGGAGGACATTCTCCAACATTCTTACTGGCTATACCCCTGGCTAGGTTCCAGCCCTTTGTGGAAGAGGAAGGCTGAGGGTCCTTCCATGCCCAGGTCCAGGTCTCAGGGAAGAGCCCTCAGGGCCTCCCACTGAAGTGGATTTGCTCTGTGTTTTTCACAAATGACCCTCACTGTGCTGTTCTTCCTCTGAGTAACTTGCTGGTGGCTTTCATCATGGAAAGTGCTGGATTTCGCCCAGTGGTATACTCTAGGTTAGTTGAGATGCTCTTGTGACATTGGCCTCTGCTGTGCTGAGGAGGGAACCACAGTGGGCTGCTCCTTTAGCTGTCCCTGCACCCCAGGCAGGTGGCTCCTGTCAAGGTGTGGCTCTCTCACTGTGCCCTGCCCTTCAGCCCCAGCCTGCCAGGACTTCTCTGCAGAGTCCCAGCCCCTAGTTCATCATGGCTGTTGGACTGCAGTTGGCCTCACTGCGGTCATCTGGGTTTTGGACCAGCCTGTGTCTGGCCTCCTAAGGTGGTTTCCCATCAGTTCTCCTCTCATGTGTGGCAGGACCATCCCGAGGTCCCCTGCCCTGGCTCTGCTCCTTCATTCATTGTTAGTCACCATCAGTCCCTCCTGCCATGTCTCTGTGCCTGCTGTTTGCTTCTCCCAGGTACAGTCCTGGCAGACCTGGTGGGACCTGGCCATCCCCCTGTCCTGTAGCTGGCTGTGGCATCATGGCTGTGGGCAGAGGGGCAGAAGGAAAGCCATGGGCAGGGTGAGCTCTCTGGGAAAGGCAGGTGAGGACGTGGACTGGACCTGAGTGGTGCTGGGCAGGCTGTCTGCATGGCCACCCTGACACCCTCAGGCAAGAGTGGGGGACTGGGCCTCAGGATTGTGTCCTCTGCAGCTCTCCTCTGACTGCAGCTGCCCAGCCAGGCCCTGTAGGGTGAGCCTCCTACATGGAGGGCATCTCTGGTCATGGGGTGCCATGTGCACACACAACCACCAGCTGATGCTCAGTCACAGACCTGGAGATTGTGGTGTGGCAGGTGGACACGTCACTCTGACTGGGATCAATATTATGAAAAAGAGGAAGAAGAAGAAGAAAATGTTAGTACCACCTTTGAGAGTCTAGGAGGTGTTTGGTGTCATAGGGAATCTCCTGCCCTGGGAGTGGGGCACAGAGAAATCTTGGAATAGATGAGGTGGTTTTCTTTTACTTGGGGAATTTCTGGGTTAAATTGTGGCTATGAAGCCAGGCCATCTTCACAGGAGAAAGCTCATTTGCAACTAATAGTGGCCCTTTTAAGTCTTAAATCCTGATTTTGAGGAAAGGCAGTGAAGGCCTGGTCACAGGCAGCAGCTCTTACTCTCTTTCTGCTTCCCAGGACTCCCTGGGCCCCTGGCAGCAGCTCAGATGGGGAGGACACGGGGAATGGAGTTTCCTAACAGCCTCCAGAACAGAGAAGGAGGATGGGGTGGGCGGGGAGAAGTGCACACCTGGGGGCCATGGTCACAGAACAAGAGCCACCACCACACACTGGCTCCCCCTGAAGCTGGGCACCAGGCCTGGTCACTGCTCAACAGGCTTCACACCATCACCAGGTCTGAAGTGGACTCAGGACTTCAGGTGGTTGAGAAGGACAGGGATGGTGAGCTTGTCCACCCCACAGGAAGTGACCCTCCATGACTTCTAGAAGCTGCCCACCTACTCCTGTGTGTCCTTTGAACTTTCCTCTTCCCTCCTCATGACAAGTCCAGGAGGTTTGGACTGGGCAGCAGGTCCTCAAATAACTACATGCACTTATAAAAGATGACCTTGCCAGATGCTTTCTCCTCTGTGACACTTGATGACTCACCCTCATCCTGACCTGATTATAGGTAGCTCTGTAGCTCACTTATCATCTCAGAGTGGACTACACCTCCTGGTTCTTAAGAGCTGACCTGGACCTCAGGGACCACTGGAATCTGAGACCCCAGCTCCCAGCAGCTGATGTTATGCTTGAATTCAGGACCCCCAAAGACCACCAGAGACCCAAGATTGATGCAAGCAGCAAAGAGGTGTTTATTGTGAGCTAGCCTGGTCCTCCACATGCACACACAGCAACTGGTGACCCTGAGAGGCCCCGCACCCAGGGTTTGCAGCATTTTTATACATTCTTTGGAGAGGGCAGGGACTTCACATACATCATAGCAAATCATCACACACCACGGGAAAATCAAATAACAACTCTAAAACATGATTAGCACATTCCCTGGCGGGAACAAGTTGTCTAGGGGTGATTGGTCAGTACAAAGGGGGTATTCGTTTGAACTGATTGGTTTAAGCCGAGAGGGGTGTACGTGCTGAACTACATGGTTTCCCAACACCATAAACTACTGGGAGGGTCATCTGGCATCCCAGGTATTTCCCTGTCTCATGCTGATTGGTGGCTGCTAGGGGGCTGCTATGGGTCCCCACCTAGCCTGACTGAGTCAGGGACACCTGGCACAGCAGATCTCTCCTGTAGATAAACAACTCAGCAGGGTGGGAATGTGCCTAGGAGTGCTCTGTGGGTTTTTCCAAGGACAAAGGTCATGTCCCTTCCTTGGACAGGCTTTGCTCTGAGATAGAGGCTGGTTTTTCACTGACAGACCCTGTCTAGAGGTGGTCAGAGGTAACTGCCAGGGTCAGCTAGAATTCAGGTCAGGACACCCAGAGGAGGTGCCTTCCACTTCCTAGAACCACGACCCTTTCCTGTCCTCCCTTCTCCACCCCAGGTGAGGACACATCAGGAGAGGGCTTCTCAGCTGCAGTGTGACATGGTAGTGCCATCCCCTCTCCACAGAAAATCTTAAAGAAGTTTCTCCAGAGACCTTTCCATGACTGTTCTTAGACCATCAGCAAGAACTTCTGCACAGAGCTTTCAGGCTGAGGTGAGGGGTAGAAGCAGGACGTGATCACAAAGTAACCCAGGGCCTTCACAGAGGCTTTGCATTTCCATGGACACTAGTCAGGTCCTGTGGAGCCAGCAGGCTGGAGGGAAGGGAAGGGGACGCTCCCTGTCCTGGGCACTGATATTGCAGAGTGTCCTTGTCATGGACACTCATGGGGTGCCACCTTGTCACCTAAAGCCTCAACAATGCCCAACACTAGCTGTCATTTAGTCATTCACAAGAACTTTGGATTATTAGTAAAGGATTCTCATATAAGAGGGCACCATTGCCAGCTGAAGGGTCTCCCTAAGGAGCTTCTACATAGTGAGATTGTGGCTCAAAGATTTTACCATAAACCACTGAAGGCAAAGACGAATACATAGGATGTTAGACTAATGAAGGGCCTTAGAAAGTCAACTGCAGCCCCTTGTTGTACAGGTGAGGAAACCAACTTGAAAGGTATTTGCTCAGTGTTACTTGGTGGTCGGCAGAGCTGGGATGAGGACCCCTGGGTGCTAATTTATAATGGAGGTCTTCTGGTGAGGGGTCTGAGTTTCTAGGTATGTGATCAGGCCATTAGCAAACGCACAGAGGATGACTTCTTCTGCTATCTGTAACTCCTAGCTTATTTCTCTTGCGTATTGCTCTTGTTAGAATCTTGAGAACTACACTGCCTAGGAATGGTGAGAGTGGCTATTCTTGCCTTTTTCTTGATTCTAGAGGAAATGCTTCTGTCTTTCTGCATTCCCTGTGGGGTTGGCAATGTCATGTGAAGTATTCTGATATTGTGGTACTGAAGCAGAATTAGACAGGCAGAGGGGCAAGGGTCCATCCAGAGAATGGGGGAATTGAAATGCTAATTCCTTCAGAGCCTTTCTTCCAGCCTGATCAGGAAAACCTGCCCTGCTCCACTGGGTGATAAGGCAACCTGTCCCAGGAATTGCCCCTCCCTACATGGAGTTGTGAAAGGTGTAAGTTAATGCATCCTGGGCCCCCTCCTTGCTGGATCCCTCCACCTTGGCCCTCTGGCCCATCTGCTAATCACCTTTTGGCCATCCCCTGAGCTTCTCCTGGGCCTAGTCATGTATGCAGGAAGGAGAGAGAAAGGGGAAGAGAGCAGGGGACAAAGGAAGCCTAGGACACATAAACATGCAAGAACTCTCCCTTCCTGAGACAGCAGGATACCAGCTGTGGCCCCTTCTCTGTCCCTGAAGAAGTCTATGTCACCCTGTTGTAAATAAACCCTGCTTTATGTGCTTCCTGGGTGTGCTTCTCTAGTGGTTCACCCTGTGGGGGTGGGAGAAGTGGTCAATGGTAACTGACAGTTTCACTAATGAGACTTTTCATAGAAAACAATTCATAGTGATAAATGCCTACATAACAAAAGAGAATGATCCCAAAGAAACATTCTATTATTTTATCTCAGGATCCTGCAAAGAAGGAAAAAATGAATTTCCAAACCAATAGAAGAAAAGAAACAGTTAACATTAGAGAAATATTGGATGAAATAAGAAATGAAAATTTCAGTGATTCAATGTAACACAGGATTGGTTCTTTGAAAATATAGACAAGTTGATCACTCCTCAAACTAACCAGACTAGAAGAATGCAGACTGTAATAAATAAAACTAGAGAAGAAAAAGGAGGTATCCTCACAAATATCTCTGAAATCCAGACAATAATCCAGTTCATTCACAATTCTTATAGATGACCATTAAAGACTGGGCTTTGGGGACATTAACATGATAAACTCCCAGAAGCAGTTTCCCATCTCCCAGACTCAAATCATACTGTGTATTCTCCTTCAGACCCAATTTCCCTAGCTCCACTAATTATCTATCATTTAAATCTGGCTTCAGAGTTAACATAGATATGTGCATCATGTGATTTTGTGCATGTAAAAATGAATAAATTAATGGATGACTAGATCACAACAGAAGAAGCTCAATCTTCCTGTATGTTCTTCTGTCTACCATGCTTCCCCATAATACTCTCATCTGCCCTCAGAGCTGCTCTACCTGGGCCTCCACCCAGAGCTGCTATATAGCAGGAGGACATGCAAATAGGGCCTCCCTCTGCTCATGAAAAACAGCCCACCTGACCCTGCAGCTCTGCACAGGAGCCCAGCCCTGGACTCCCAGCTCAGCCCCCTCAGTTACCAGGACTGAACACAGCTGCTCACCATGGAGAGTGTGCTCAGCTGGGTTTTCCTGGTGGCTGTTTTCAAAGGTAATGAATGGAAAACCAAAGACCCTGAGTGTGTGAGTGGACAGGAGTGAGAGGAAGAGTGGGTGAGTGACAGTGTCCTGACCAGGCTGCCTCTGTGTTTGCAGGTGTCCAGTGTCAGGTGCAGCTGGTGGAGTCTGGGGGAGGCCTGGTGCAGCCTGGGGGTTCCCTGCGACTCTCCTGTGCAGCCTCTGGATTCACCTTCAGTGATTACTACATGCACTGGGTCCGCCAGGCTCCAGGGAAGGGGCTGGAGTGGATCTCACGCATTAGTGATGATAGTAGTTACAAATACTATGCTGACTCTGTGAAGGGCCGATTCACCATCTCCAGAGACAACTCCAAGAACACCCTGTACCTGCAAATGAGCAGTCTGAGAGCCGAGGACACGGCCACCTATTACTGTGCTAGAGACACAGTGAGGGGACCTCAGTGTGAGCCCAGACACAAACCTCCTGCAGGGTGCCCAGGGCCAGCAGGGGGCGCTCAGCACACAGGAGCTCAGGTCACCCAGGAGCAGGTGCAGAGGGAGGAGGGAGCAGCTCAGCTCAGGCCCTGAGGTCCCTGCCCACCCAGCACCCCTGACTCCACCTTGCCTGCAGATTCTCGAGGTCCCTCCTCTGCCAGACCCTCTGTGAGGTGGTTCTTCTCTAGGTCTTGCTTGTCTGGAATTCTCTCTGCACAGAGCAGGCAATTTTGCAGATGGAGATGAATTTCAGGGACGTTTCCTGAGCAGCACCTTTAAAGTGAACTGTATAGATTTTTCTTTTCCTCGTTGGGGATTGAATCCAGGGTGCTTCACCTTGACGTCCATTCTAGGTTTTATGTGTCTTATTTGGAGACAGGTTCTCCCAAAGATGCCCAGGCTGACCTTGAAGTTATGATTCTCCTCCCTCAGCCCTCAGTGTCCCTGGGGCTACAGGTGAGCTCCCCACACCTGTGAACCTTACACACTCCTGACACCATGTCTCACTCCCTGCCTGTTCAGGAGATTCCCAGTCCCCTTCCCATGACTCCTTCCCTTTCCCCCTCCACCCAGTGACCTTCCTGTGATGGATCAGGTCACAGAACACAGTTCTCACTGGGGCCCACCTACTTCCAGAACGTTCCACCCCTGGGGACCATGTGCAAAGTCTGGAGGGAGTTGTTTTCACATGTGAAGGAGGGATTCTCCTGGCTTCTCGTTTTTATTGACCAATGAGGCTGCCACAACTCCAACCATCACAGGACATCACCCACAGCGAGGAATTATCTGACATGAATATCTATGGACTAAACAGGAAAAGGGTGACAGAAAACCATAAACTATTGAAATGCACAGAAATATGTGTATTCTGAGTGAACCTTGGTGTGTGTGAGCTGTCTGTCCCTCATGATGAGGCTCTGTGACACCCACACCTCAAACCCAGGGCTCCATATGGTGGACACACCCACTCCTCATGCAGCTGTGCATGGCCTGTGGACAGGGGTGACCTAAGTAAGGTCTTCAAGAGAAAGGGGCTCCCTGGGCAAGGACCCAGTAGGAAGGATGGTCTGCTATTCAGGTCAGCTCTGCCACTGGCCTCAGGCCCCAGAGGAAATGCTGTGCCTAGGACCACTCTGACCCCATCTCACTATGAGCTGACCCTGAGCCTGAGAAGCCCCAGGACACCTGGCTGCTGGGGAGAGGCAGCGTGGAGCCTGCCTGGGTTTCCAGCCACTGTGGCTGCATTGCAGGGTCACAGACAGGGACACCTGGGCTCTGTCCCTGCTCACACCAGTGCCCACCCTGTCCTGAGGGTCTGTTCCAGTCTGGGTGAGGATGAGCAGTGGCAATGTCTACATCCCAGATGGTCCTAAGAACCCAGCAGCTGTGGGAAGACATGGAACCCCCAGTCCCCTTTGACTTCAGCACTGACACCACCAGTCAGCAACTGTGTTTTACTTTCATTTTAATACATTTTTAGCTGTAGGTGGGCACAATGCCTTATTTACTGGTGTGTTTCCCGGGTGCTGAGGACCAGACCAGGCCTCCCACAAGGGCTCTGCACTGGCCTCAACCCAGCCCCACACACTCCTCCTGCTGTTGTGATACATTGGCTTTCCTTGACAGTCCCTGGGTCTCTTCCTGATGACTCCCAGGGCCAGTGGTCACACAGGACAGGGGGGCTCCTCTGACATGGTCACAGCAGGTGGGACAAGGTGGCTGCACTCTTTCCCCAGTGCTTCCTCTTCCTCCACCCTCCCCTCCCCACCCCTCCCTTCTCTCCTAGTTTTCTGGTATTTATTTATTTATCTTCTCTATTCAGTGCCACTCAGCTTCTGAGTTGGTCCACACACAGCTGGATCCCCTTGTCTGACCACCTGTCCTGGAGGGTGGGGAACTGCCTTTCTCCTTCTCAGTGGCTCTGCTGCACCAGGTGAGACTAGGTCTGCGAGGACAAATGACCACCAGCTGCACCTGTGTCCTGTGTAGAGATGTGGCTTGAACCCCCTCCTTCTGGTGGTCCCTGTCCCTGTGCTGTGCTTTGGGGCCGAGTGCTGGACATCACTCCCTCCAATCCTCCTGAGACCCAGCCCCAGCCCTGTCCATCACACTCTGTCTCCCACAGGGCAGTCTGTCCATTCAGATGAAGTGCCCGTTGATCTCATCCACACGTAGACCTCCAGCCAGGACCCAGTGCCTCTCCTACTCCCACAAAGGGGCTGGGGCTGGGCTCCGAGGACCCAGGGAAGAGTGCACCTAAGTGGCTGTCCACTCTGGACACTCAAAAGCACGTCCTCCTGTGCAGGAGAAATAATAGGAAGGGGAGAGTGGAGGGGATTCTGAAGTGAAGTGTGTGAGCAGAGGTGCCCTGGAGGGTGTCCACGCTGCCCCCTGAGTCCCTTCAACTCCAGCCCCTCCCAGCTCTGGCAC
This sequence comes from Callospermophilus lateralis, assembly GCF_048772815.1. Classification (NCBI taxonomy): domain Eukaryota; kingdom Metazoa; phylum Chordata; class Mammalia; order Rodentia; family Sciuridae; genus Callospermophilus; species Callospermophilus lateralis. The sequence goes on from NC_135307.1 coordinate 808,126, forward strand.
CTCTGCTGGGAGGCCAAGTCCTGCATGGGGGTTGCAGGCCCTCTCCAGCCAGGGCCCTGGGCTTTCCCTGGTCAGCACAGCCCAGCTCCCCTGAGGTCAGTGTCTGCTGGGCTGAGGTCTGTTACTGACCCTGCTTCTCCAGACCTGGTGGGAAGTGTCCCTCCTCCTCTGAGGGAGGGCTTGTCCTCCCCGTGGTCCATGACCCCAGACCAGCTGCAGTCTGTCTCCTGAGCCAACCTTCTTTACTCTGGGAGCCAGTGCTTTCAGCTTTCTCTGAACACCAGCTCACCGAGGTGCCACCTGCCCTTCCTGTGGCCCTGCCTCAGTTCCTGCTGCTCAACTGCTGAGCTCCCTCTCTCCTGGGACCTGCAGCAGCACCGTGGGGTCCCCTCAGCTGCCTCCCCATTCCTGCTACCTCATTTTCAAGTCCAACTTATTGTCTGGGGAAGACTTAGTTCCCTGTTCTCTGTGTTTGCACTTTACAGAGGAGCTGTGCATATGATTAACTGACCATGTTCTCATCAAGGGCTTCACCCTGAAACATGGTGATTGACACCTGCATAAGAAGGCCCTGGGATTTCCAAATTGTGTGCAGACCCTCCCTTTGCTTTACACGTGCAAGGATAGTCCACATCTCCATGGATTAGTGCAACTGTGCAAAGGTAACATGAAGCCTAAATACCAGTTTCAGATTTCTAATGCAATAGTGCCCCACCCTGGGGGCAGTAGTCCCTGATGCCACAGATTCGGGATTTGAAATTTCCATCTGGCTCAGTGTGGTGAGGAGAATGTAATACTGACTCCATAGCTCACAGATGAATGACGGGTGAACTTGCTGATGCTCTTGGCACGCACACCCTGGGGTGGCTTGAGGCCCGGAGTGTGCGCAGCGAGCTGAGGTCACCCACTCCTCTCTCAGCTTTCTTCCTGCCCTTCAGGGGCAATTTAGTGTAGGAATTCCACATTTTTTCTGCGTTGGCAAATTGGCACTCACATTAGATCCAGGGATGTTGGTATAGTGCCCTTTGTCCTTCCTCAGTGTTAGAAGGAGGGAAGATTCTAAGAGGGTAAGTATGTGAGTAGAAGTGATCCTCTGGTATTGCATGTTGGCCATGAGCTCAGGGTGAGTGAATCACAAATTTGATGTTACAGAAAGAGGCAGAGAAATCAGCTGATCTGAGCCTGAGGGTGCTTTGGGAACTGGTCACTGACCCTAACTGGGCACATGACCCTGGTGACATCTGAGCTGACCAGATTATTGGGTTCCCCCAGTGAAAATACAGAAGTGCCACCAACGGTGTCTCTTGGAGTTGAGGCTGAAGTGTGCACGGCCAGGCTGCTCAGGGTGAGGGGATGAGAAACCTTCCCTGGATGGAGCTGCTGGTCTCACACATGCCAGAAGGTGAGGCAGGTGCCAAGGCTGAGCCTGGGGGTCAAGCACCTTCTGGGGACAGGAGAATGTGGCAGGATTTTCTCTAATTTCTTGCAAGTGCTGCATAGGAGGTAGTGGTGACGGAGCAGGTTGTGAGTTTACATGGAACTGACTAGTTTACAAGGAGCACTATGACCCAAGGTGTATTTTCAGGGGATGAACGTGTGACCAGAGGTCAGCAGGAACCAGTCCTGTGTGTCTCTGGGAGCAACAGATCAGCACCCTGTAACTGAATGTCTGCAGTGGTCTTGAGAATTGGAAGTCCCCACATAAGGGGGTGGACTGCACAGTGTTGTGGGTGTTACACTCACACAAGAGGCAGAAACCATCTCTGTCTTCCCTTCATTTTACCATGAAATACACACAGAAGTTTATGGATCTCTCTCAGAACTCATGTGTCCCCATCCTGCTGATGGACAGCTCAGTGGTTTTCTGTGAAGGACACTTTCCTGGTGCCTGGGTGGACAGCTCAGGATGTGTCCTCTCCTGCACACATCTGTGGATGCACTAGTCAGGTGGACAGGCCACATCAGAGAGTGGAGGGAGGGGGGTGTGCACAGAGCAGGCAGCTCTGTCCTCCTGAGGCCCCGACTCTCCTCTCTGCTGTGTCATCCAAGGGCTTGCTCTGACCCCGACTCTCAGCAAGGTGAGCACCTGAGCTGTGCTTGAAAAACCATCAGTACTCACTGCTCCAGGATGTGATGGACAAGGGTCTCAGGTCTGCCACCTGGTTCCATCATTGGGAGGAGCAATCTGGACCTCCACCCCATGCTGAGGGCACCACTCTTCACCACAGCAGCATACAGCACCCACCTGTGCCCTCAGCAGGAGCAGAGGAGCCTGAGTAATCATGGAATACTACTCAGACAGGAACAATGGAGGGCTCTCATTTGGGACATCTCAGGTGACCCCGAGGACACTGCACTCATTGACATAAGCCAGGCACAGAAAGACAGGAACAACTGCCTCACTTACAGCTCTGATCTAAAGTTTCCCAGAGTTGCACAGAGGAGAAGGAGGCTAGCAGGGCCTGGGGCAGTAGACCTGGGAGGGGCTGGTCAGAGTGGGTCACTTCTGATGAGCAGGAGGAGAACCTCCAGGACAGCTGCTCAGCAGGAGGCTCTGGTGAGTCCCGCCTACTGTGCACCTGCAGCGGTGCTGAGAGAGCAGGCTTTGATTTCTCATCATGGAATGGTGGAAGTCAGAGCTGCAGAACCTGCTAATACCTGGATCAGCCTTCCCACCACGGTGCCCATCGGGAACCTTCATCCTAGGTAAAGGGTCTCCAGGGGCCCTGCTCTGCCCTCTGTGGGCTTGATTAGAATCACTTTAAATAGTGATGGCAGCAGACACTGAGACCCAGAGGTTCAGTGCCCTCCTTGTTTGCAGTGTTCTCTTTGGAGCATGGTGAATGCGTTACTCAGAGAACACGGCATGACCTCAGGTCAGAAGATTGAGCTTCATAAGATTGTGGAGTTGACAGTTGACAGAAGGAGGCACATGAGGTCCATTACCATGAGGGGCTTCTCCCACCTGCCAAGTGGAGCACTGAAGTGTCCCTGCTGCCCTGGAGTCAGTGTGGGCACAGAGGGCCTGGGCTAAGGAGCTGTCCAGGCCACCCCTCCACAGGTCTCTGGCATGTCCCTTAAGGTCAGGACTCACAGTGTCCTAGTAATACAACCAGGAAGCACTGAGGTGGGGCCTGGGTTGTGGGACACTGTGGGAACTGATGAGGGGAACAGAAGCAGCCCCTCGGGGCCCTGGCGCAGTCTCTGCACTGAGCACATGAGGTCTGGTTTCCCTTGATGGCCCCTGACCTCACAGGGGAGCCAGCAGAGGGCCGCACCTGGGGCTCAAGAGAGGACAGGCCCCAGGTGGGTGCCCACCTGCAGGAGGACCCTCCTCAGGCAGCACACTGAGCTCGGCCCAGGAACGGGCTGGGCACCAGGAGCATGGTTCATGCTGCTCAGGAAAGGACCCCACAGGTACCATGACGATGTGCAGAGATAAGGCAAGGACTGGGCACTGCCGCTGGTCAGACATTTCCTTACTCCAAAGAGCAGGGACTTCTCCTAAGCCCACTGCTGAGAGGGACCGTGGGTTTTGTTGGCAGCATTTTACTGCTCAGCTGTGCACCCCATCTTCCCTGGGGCAGGAGTGTCCCCACATTCCCTCCACCCTCCCTCCTGAGGATGATAAGGAATGGACACTGCTCCTGGGACCAGAGCAGGGCTGGCCCCAGGGTCTGCAGCCACATTTCCAGGTGAGACGTGTGGGGAGGATGGGGCTGGAACCTGACAGGCAGGTGGTGTCACAGCTGAGGGTTCAGACAGCAGCATCCTGGGCCTGGGCTGCTCTACATGGCCACCCCCGTCCAGCACAGGCAGCTGAACTGAAGTCACTGTGTGAATTTGGGGTGACACACAGTACCACAGACACAGAATACCTTTTATAACCTTCATGATGGCTTTCTCCATCCCCCAGCCTCAGGGTCCCCAAAAGGGGGACAAGAGAAGGTCAGAGGGCTGACAGGAGAGAGGGGGCACGTTCAGAAGTGGGCTTTTATTTTGGGTGATGCTGTTTCTTAGAATTTTCCATCTGACAAAGGAAGAAGGGCAGGATTACAAAGGAACAGGTGAGTGTGACTGAACCCCATCAGGTGACGCCTACTCCTGGAGCCACACCCTGGTATCCCAGCTGGGGAGCCCCCAAGTTACTGAACCTGGCACTACACCCAGAGCCTGAGAGGGTGTGAGGGGTGAGACTGGGAACCAGGAAGGGAGCAGGGTCCTGAGGAAGGGGTTGGGCTCAGGAGGGTGGGCTCCCCCTCTGACAGCCTTCCAGCTCCCTGACACCACCTGCTCTCCTCTCACAGGTAAAGCTCCACCTGGGTTCAAGACAGGGACACATCTCAGGGGCACAGAGGACCTGGGCAGCCTGACCTCAGCCTCTCCAGATATCAGAAGAGCCTCACCCACATGCAAATTCCTCCTCTGCCCTGGGTTCAAAGGCCCTCTGGGCTGTGGGAGCTCCCAGCTCTCTGCTCAGACAGGGCTGAGGTCTCTGGGAAGGAGGTGTGGTCTAGAAGATGAGGCTGCTGGGTCTTGTCCTGTGCCTGGTCACAGCTCCCCAAGGTGAGTGTCCCCAGTGTCAGACCTGGGTCCATGGGGAGGTTGTGACTGCAGGTGACTAATAGAGTGTGACTGTCCTTGTCCCCAGGTGTCCTGTGCCAGGTGCAGCTGCAGGAGTCAGGACCTGGCCTGGTGAAGCCCTCGCAGACCCTGTCCCTCACCTGTGCTGTCTCTGGTTACTCCATCACCAGTGGTTACTACTGGAGCTGGATCCGTCAGCCCCCAGGGAAGGGGCTGGAATGGATTGGACTCATAACTTATGATGGTAGCACTGAGTACAATCCATCCCTCAAGAGCCGAGTGTCCATCTCCAGAGACACGTCCAAGAACCAGTTCTCCCTGCAGCTGAGCTCCCTGACCACCCAGGACATGGCCACATATTACTGTGCCAGAGACACAGTGAGGGGACCTCAGTGTGAGCCCAGACACAAACCTCCTGCAGGACGCCCAGGGCCAGCAGGGGGCGCCCAGCACACAGGAGCTCAGGTGCCACCTTCAGAGCAGCAGAGGAGAGTGGATGGTTTCTCTCCAGGTGATCAGTGTCTCCCTGGGTCCCATCATGGAGAATCTGGAGGTCTCTTCTTCCTCAGATAATTCCACACTCTTCTCTTATGGAGTCAGGAGTGTCTCTCTCCACCTATCTCAGGTCAGGCTTCACAGTACACATGTTAATCTTTATGTCCCTGTGTGAATATATTTGTTTTTTTTTTCAATTTGTTTTATTTTTTAAATACATGACAGTAAAATGCATCACAATTTTTATTACACATATGGAACAATTTTTCGTACCTCTGTTTGTATGTAAAGTATATTCACACCTATCCATATCTTCATACATGTACTTTGAATAACATTGACTGTCACAGTACACCATCCTTGCTAATCCATGCCCCCTCCCTTTCCCTCCCACCTGCTTGCCAAATTAGAATTCATCCATTTCTCCCATGCTCCCCCACCCTACCTCACTATGAGGCAGTCTTCTTATATTAGAGAAAACATTCAGCATTTATTTTTCTGGGATTGGCTAAGTTCACTTAGCATTGGCTTCTCCAATGATAACCATTTACCTTCAAATGTCATGGCTTTTTTCTTTTATTGATGAGAAAAATTCCATTGTGTGTATATGTCACATTTTTTTAATCCATTCATCCACTAAAGGACATCTATGTTGGCTCCACCGTTTAGCTATTGTGAATTGTGCTGCTACAAACATTGATGTGGCTGTGTCCCTGTAGTATGCTGTTTTTTAAGTCCTTTGGGTATAGACCCAGGAGAGTGATAGCTGGGTCAAATGATGGTTCCATTCCCAGCTTTCCAAGGAATCCCCATACTGCTTTCCAAATTGGCTGCACCAATTTACAGTCCCACCAGCAACATATGAGTGTACCTTTTCCCCACATCCTCCCCAACACTTATTGTTGTTTGTCTTCATAATGGCTGCCATTCTGACTGGAGTGAGATGAAATCTTAGAGTGGTTTTGATTTGCATTTCTCTAATTTCTAGAGATGATGAGCATTTTTTTATATATTTGTTGATTGATTGAATATCCTCTTCTGAGAAGTGTCTGTTCAGCTCCTTGGCCCATTTATTTACTGGGTTATTTGATTTTTTTGGTGTTTAGCTTTTTAAGTTCTTTATATACCTTAGAGATTAGTGCTCTGTCTGATGTGTGAGGGGTAAAAATTTGCTCCCAGGATGTATGCTCTCTGTTCACCTCACAGATTGTTTCTTTTGCTGAGAAGAAACTTTTAGTTTGATTTCATCCCATTTATTGATTCTTGGTTTTAATTCTTGTGCTATAGACATCTTATTAGGAAGTTGGGGCCTAATCTCACATGATGGAGATTAGGGCCTACTTTTTCTTCTAGGTTTTCTGCTTTAATTCCTAGGTCCTTGATCCATTTTGAGTTAACTTTTGTGCATGGTGAGAGACAGGGGTTTAATTTAATTTTGTTGCATATGAGTTTCCAGTTTTCCCAGCACCATTTGTTGAAGAGGCTATCTTTTCTCCAATGCATGTTTTTGGCATCTTTGTCTAAGATAATTTTAGTTTTGTGGGTTAGTCTCTGTGTCCTCTATTCTGTACCATTGGTCTACCAGTCTGTTTTGGTGCCTATACCATGCTGTTTTTTTTTTGTTGTTGTTGTTTTGTTTTGTTTTGTTTTTGTTTTTGTTTTTGTTTTTACTATTGCTCTGTAGTATAATTCAAGTTCTGGTATAGTGAGGCCACCTGCTTCACACTTCCTGCTAAGTTTTGCTCTAACTGTTCTGGGTCTCTTATTTTTCAGATGAATTTCATGATGCTTTTTCTTTTCTATGAGGAATGCCATTGGGATTTTAATCAGAATTGCATTAAATATATATAGTGATTTTGGAAATATGGTCATTTTGATAATATTAATTCTGCCTATCCAAGAGCAAGGTAGATCTTTCCAAATTCTAAGGTCTTCTTTGATTTCTCTCTTTAGGGTTCTGTAGTTTTTATTGTATAGATCTTTCAGTGCTTTCAGTAAGTTGATTCCCGAGTATTTTATGTTTTTTGAGGCTATTGTAAATGGCATAATTTTCCTTATTTCCTTCTCAGAGGATTTGTCACTGATATACAGAAATGCCTTTGATTTATGGGTGTTGATTTTATAACCTGCTACATTGCTGAATTTGTTTACTAGTTCTAGCAGTTTTCTGGTGGAGATTTTTGGGTCTTCTAGGTATAGAATCATATCATCAGCTAATAGTTCTAATTAAAGTTCTTATTTTCCTATATGTATCTCTTTAATTTCTCTCATTTGTCTAATTTCTCGGTCCAGTGTTTCAAGGACTATGTTGAATAGAAATGGTGAGAGAAGGCTTCCCTGTCTTGTTCCAGATTTTAGAGGGAATGACTTCAATTTTCCTCCATTTAGAATGATGCTGGCCTGGGGCTTAGCATAGATAGCCTTTACGATGTTGAGTTATTTTCCTGTTATCCCTAGTTTTTATAGTGTTTTGAACATAAAGGGTGCTGTATTTTGTCAAATGCTTTTCTTGCATCTATTGAGATGATCATATGATTCTTATATTTAAATCTATTGATGTCATTAATTATATTTATTGATTTCCATATGTTGAACCAACCTTGCAACCCTGGAATGAATCCCACATGATTATGTTGCATGATCTTTTTGATATGTTTTTTGTATTCGATTTGCCAGAATTTTATTGAGAATTTTTGCATCTATATTCATTAGAGATATTGGTTTGAAGTTTTGTTTCTTTGATGTGACCTTGCCTGGTTTTGGAATCAGGGTGATATTGGCCTTGTAGAAAGAGTTTGGCAGTACTCCTTCTTTTTTATTTCCTGAAATAAGTTGAACAGTATTGGTATTAGTTCTTCTTTAAAGGTCTTGAAGAACTTGGCTGTGTAACCATCCAGTTCTGGGGTTTTCTTGGTTGGTACTCTTTTGATGGAATCTTCTATTTTATTCCTTGATATTGGTCTGTTTAAATTGTGTATATCTTCATGTGTGTATGTAATGTCCATTGTTACAATTAACTTTGGCTTGAAGGCAATCTGGGCAAGTAGTATGACTTAAGAAATTCATTGATCCCTTAACTATCTTCTATTTTATTGGAGTATAAGTTTTCAAAATAATTTCTAATTATCCTCTGTATTTCTGTAGTGTCTGTTGTGATATTAACTTTTTCATAATTTATGCTGGTAATTTGAGTTTTCTCTCTCCTTCTCTTCATTACCATAGCTAGGGGTCTTTCAATTTGACTTATTTTTTCAAAAAACCAACTTTTTGTTTTGTCATTTTTTTCAATTGTTCCTTTTGTTTCAATTTCATGATTTCAGCTCTAATTTTAGTTATTTCTTGCCTTCTACTGCTTTTGCTGTAGATTTGTTCTTCTTTTTCTAGGGCTTTGAGATGTAGTGTGAGGTCATTTATTTGTTGACTTTTTCTTCTTTTAAGGAATGAACTCCATGCAATAAATTTTCCTATTAGTACTGCTTTTATAGTGTCCAGAGATTTTGATATGTTGTGTCTATGTTCTTATTTACCTCTAAGAATTTTTTAATATTCTCCTTGATGTCTTCTGTAACCGAATGTTCATTCAGTAGCATATTGTTTAGTCTCCAGGTAATGGAGAAATTTTTATTATTATTTTTTGTTAATTTTCAGTTTCACTCCATTATGATCTGATAAAGTGCATGGTAGTATCTCTATTTTTTTGTATTTGCTAAGAGTTGCTTTGTGGCATAATATATGGTCTATTTTAGAGAAGAATCCATGTGCTGCTGAGAAGAAAGTGTATCCACTTGATGCAGGTTGAAAAATTCTATATATGTCAGTTAAGTCTAAGTTATTGATTGTATTATTGAGTTCTATAGATTCTTTATTCAACTTTTGTTTTGAAGATCTATCCAGTGGTGAGAGAAGTGTGTTAAAGTCACCCAAGATCATTGTGTTGTGGTCAATTTGACTCTTGAACTTGAGAAGAAATTGTTTGATGAACAGCTGCTTCACTGTTTGGGGCATACATATTTATGATTGTTTTGTCTTGTTGGTGTATGGTTTCCTTGAGCAGTATGTAATGTCCATTGTTATGATTAACTTTGGCTTGAAGTCTACTTTATTTGATATGAGGAGGGAAACCCCTGCTTGCTTCCTCAGTCCTTGTGAGTGGTATGATTTTTCCCAACCTTTCAGCTTCAGTCTGTGTATGTCTTTTCCAATCAGATGAATCTCCCATAGGAAGCATATAGGTTGGCCTTTTTTAAATCCAGTCTGCTAACCTGTGTCTTTTGATTGGTGAGTTTAAGCCATTAATATTCAGGGTTAATGAGACATGGTTTGTATTTCCAGCCATATTTATTTATTATTCTTATTTAACTTGACTTGATTTTCTTTTTTGATTGGTTTTTCCTTTAGGGTACTACCTCCTTCTGCTGATTTTCATTGTTGTATTACATTTCCTCTTGAAGGAATATTTTGTCAAAGATGTTTTGTAGTGCCAATTTTCTAGCTATAAATTATTTTAACTTTTGTTTATTGTGGAAGGTTTTTATTTCATCTTCAAATCTAAACCTTAATTTTGCTGGATATAAGATTCTTGGTTGGCACCTATTTTATTTCAGAGCTTGAGATATGTTGTTCTAGAATCTTCTAACTTTCAGGGTCTGTGTTGAAAAATCTACTGTTATTCTAATTGGTTTTCCCCTATATATATTCTGATTCCTTTCTCTAGTGACTTTTAAAATTCTCTCCTTATTCTGTATGTTGGGCATTTTTATCATAATGTGCCTTCGTGTGGATCTGTTGTGATTTTGTACATTTGGCTTCTTAAATTTGAATTTCCAATTCATTCTTTATGTTTCATTGAATAGATTGTCCATTCCTTTGTTTTGGACCTCTATGCCTTTCTCTAACCCAATACATCTTAAATTTGGTCTCTTTATGGTATCCCATATTTCTTGAATGCTCTGCTCTGGTTTCTTACAATTATCTCTGTGTGGTCTATGTTCTTTTCAAGATTACATATTTTATCTTCCTTATCTGATGTCCTATCTTCTAAGTGGTCTACGATGTTTGTGATGCTTTTATTTGAGCTTTTAATTTGGTTTATTGTTTCTTTTATTTCAAGGACTTCTATTTTTTTCTTTTTCTTTTTCGTTTTTTAGAATCTCTATCTCCTTGTTGAGGTTATCTTTTGCTTCTTGGATTTGTTAACGTAGCTCCTTGTCAAAGTGACCTTTCACTGCTTGTATTTGCTCTCTTATATCTTCTTTGAGTTCACAGAATATTTAAACCAATTATATCCTGAACTCTTTTTTGTCATTTTTTCTGCTGTGGTTGCCAATGATTCTAGTGATGTGGTGTCTTGATTTATTTGTGTTTCTTTTTTTCCTTATCTTTCATGTTGCTCATGTGTCTTCCTTTCTAGCTCTGCAAGTCTGGGGTGTCATTACTCTATAGGTTTGTAGGGCTCTTATAGGATTTCAAGATTCCTCTTTTGTGGGGAAGGACAATATTAACTATTCCGAAAATCCATAATATATCACTATGTACAATTGGTTCTTATTAAGAAATTTACAGTTTAGTCTCAATGTACAGAAATTTTGGATTCAATTATCATCTAAAATATAATCAGTAGTTTTATAAAAAGGATTATAGTTTCTGATGTTGGACAATGAACTGGGGGTGAGGAGTAGGACAATATGCCGAGGAGAAAGGATGTGGGGATATAGAGTTAATATATCTTAGGAAGTGTGAAAGAGAAATCTAATGAAGAGGGTTAGTAGCAAGAAAATAGACAGGAAGTAATTTAGGGTAGAAAAGTATGTGGGATGACAGTAGAATAAATAAAAAATTTAGGATGTTACAATATTAGTATTTAGGATGTTACAATAGTAAAATTTAGGCGAAGAAAAATAAAAGAAGAAAAAAGAAAAAAAATGACATACACAACACCTCTATATTACATTATTCAGATGACTCAGTTCTCGAATTCCTATTTCATGTGAAGTTCTTGGTTTCGCATGTGTTGGGAGTGTGTGGGCTGGAGGATAGAGGGGGTACAAGAGATGGAAGAAAAAATAATCAAAAGAAGAAACCAGTGTTGTTGCTAGTTTTAGAGATCCACATCTTTCCTGCTTCTCTTCTCATCAAATAGGTTGGGCTGTGTGATTTAAGCTGGTGTCTCTGCCCTCAGGATTGTGTAGGTAACCAGGGTGGCAGGACTGATCCTGGTGTAGGGCATCTGGAAGAGGTGGGTGCCAGCCTCCAGTCTCTTCAGGGAGGGTGCACCTCACTGGTCTCTTTTTGGAACTGCTCCTCTGACTTAGCACCTGGTTTTGTCTCTCTCTCTTGACTGGAGCTTTCCCAGCTCTGGGTCTCTCTGTTAGGCTCCAAACTTTGGTCCCATTTACCTGTCACTTATAAGTTCCCACATGCAAAATCTTTCACAGCCAGGCTCACACCAGGTGAGTGGTGCCCTGGTCGCACTGCACACCTGCCCAACTGGGAGCTGCTTTTGTGTTGAGTGGTCACTGTACCGAGTTATTGCCACTTGGGAGGGGGTGGATTACTGGTACCTGGGCAGATGGAGATCTGATCTGACAGCTGCCCCCACCCAATATGGTAAGAAAGGTTATCCATGATGGAGTCAGTCTGTGTTCAGCACTGGGGAGTCTAGTGGGATGGGGGAGTCAGGCGATGGCATCGTCCTCTGGATAGCTAGTTGCCAAGTGACCTGTATGGGAGCAGTACCAGAGCACAGTCTGGAGTTCTGCAGAGTTGCTTCTAGGTGACTGTTCAAGGCCACTTGAGAGCCAAACGTGAGTTAAAACTGCAAGCTTTGGGTTTGAGCACCAAGGGTCCAGAGCCCTGCTTGAATGCTTAGGCTCTGAGTCCAGCGTGGGGGTCACAGTGGTGGTGATTTCTGAGGAAATCAGCTGTATATGGGTCTCTCACACTCTCTGAGATGCAGTATTCTTACTAGGTGAGACCTGAGTAACAGAGTGGCACAGGAATCTGGCAGCCTCTGGCCCACCATCTTGAGATCCCACACAGAATTGCAATGAAAACCTGTGTCTGCTACGCACCCTACCACACAGTGTCCTTAGTTGTCATTATAGAAACATCCTTTGACACAGTGGCTCTCCTGGTGACTACACAGCTGTCCTCCACCCTTGGTCACATCTCCACCTCATCTTCCTGGTGAGCTCTCCCACCCTGGTTCATGGGTTGTCTGAGCCATTACCTGAGCATGAGGTATCCTGCAGGTGGATGTGGTGTCCACAGGTCCTGCTGCTGCTGGGCTCCAACTCAAGGACCATGGCAGTGTTTGGAGTCAGTACAGGTATCTGCGGGGCAGTGGGCCTCTCCTGGGCTTTAGGTAGTAGAGAGCTACTTGCTGCCTCCCACCTCACAATCTCAGAGCCCAAATGCCAGCTCTGCCAGGCTCAGGAACCCTGTGCCCATATTAAGCCTCATCTCAGTTCCTCCCAGAAAGTGAATTGTGTGTGACTCACTGACCTGGAAACCCTCAGCTCACCTTGTCTCAGTGTGCACAGAGGACACTGGCTCCATGGACATAGGAAGGAGCTGCTGTCAGAATTTCCCACGAAGTCCGACTCACACCTTGTAAGAAGTCTTCATCCTGCATCCTCAGACTGCTCCACATTATATCCTACAACCAGTTCTGAAACCTTGGGATCTCATGGAGAAGTTTGTCACAGACAGACCCCTCTCTTGGTACTGACTGCTGTGACAGTCATATTTCCCTCCCTGTGAGAACAGCCCTGACAAGACCCATATAGAGGAGGTAGATGTTGTTTCATCTCTGGGTTGTAGAAGTTCAGTCAATGGTTGGCCTACTCCATTGCTCTGGACCTGAGGGGAGGCAGAGCATCATGGAAGAAGGACACCAATGGAAAGAAGGGGCTCACTTCATGGAGGCCACGATGCACTGGGGAAATGACAGTTTATAGGGGAGAGGAAACTTCCCAGGACACATCCCAGTGACTCCCCTCCTATAGCCCAGCTTCACCTGCATGAAATCACCACACATCTAGTTTATCAAACTAGGATGGATGCAAATATTAGGGTACAGATCTAATAATCTAATAATTTTACCTCTGGTTCTTTCTGCCCAAACACAGGAGCTTGGGGGACAGACCACCTCCCACTTGCAACAGAAAGATGAGCAGAGTAGAGGAAGGGAACAGGAGGAGGGAGGGTAGGGACCATGGAAGGGCTGGGGACTGAATTTGAACCAATTATGGTCCAAGCTTGTATAATAACATCAAAACTCGCCACGCACAGTGGTGCACATCTGTAATCACAGCAGCCAGGGAGTCTGAGGCAGGAGGATCACAAGTTCAAAGCCAGCCTCAGCAAAAGCAAGTCACTAGACAACTCAGTGGGATCCTGTCTGTAAATAAAATACAAAATAGGTCTGGGGATGTAGCTCAGGGGTCAAATGCTCCTGATTTTGTTATAGTTAAAGCTTCATCCTAGGGTTTCATAAACTGACTTCCAGAACACTCACATATAATAAAATCAACCCTTTATTGAAGCACACTAGTGGTGGCTGACCAGAACATAAAACTGTTCCCCTGATCAGCCCCAAACAATTGCAAGGGCACTCCTTATAAGCCTATAATCTGCAAAAGGGATGTTTGAGGGTCTATCCAGTGCAAGAAAGCCAGCTTACAGAAGTGGGAGAGTGCAGTCAAGTGGCAAGAAACCTAACCAATCACAGTTATCCCACTCACCCCAGTTACAGAAACAATGCCTCATTAGGTAGTTCTGTGTTCTTAAAGGTTTCTACAGCAAAAGGAAAAGAATATCTTGCTCCAGTCATGACCCTTCTACTTGGCATGGTTGTTTTACAGGATGAAGTCACAAAACAAAATGGAGTCACCTTTGCTTCTACTATCACATCCCCCACTGGTTTTAGTAGGTTTGATGTCAATCTTGCACATCATTAGGCCTCAGGTTTTTTTTATCCTTCTGTGTCTAGGGGACCTCATTGGGCTCGCAAGACCATAAGTCTGACCTCACCTACATTAAGAGGGTTTTTAAGAGGCAGGTTCCTACAGTAATTCCAATCAGGAGAAGAACTAGGGGCACAACTACGCTGAAATGATGTTATTCAACCAAGGGGACCATGAGAATATGTTTTGGAACCAATTGCCTGAAGTTTAAATTTATATCTATTTGACAGCAGAGGGACTTAAAAATTTTTAGAGCTTGTAATAACAGTTATAGTTCCCAAAGCAGTAGATCCAGCTATTCACATACCAGCCAGGAGGGAAACTAAAATGGGGGCAGCCAGTCTATGTTGATAAATCAGTGGGCCGTGGCCTTTTAATAAGTCCAGGTGTACTCTTCCTTTTACTCCATCAAAATAGTAGGTCACATAGTTTAGAGTTATTGACAGTTTGAAGATTTAGGCAAGGAGTTTGAAGTGGGACCTGGGAAGCACAATTTTTGGCAAACGGGGAGTTTTTCCACTTATAAGTTGGATTGTGGAAGCAAGTGTCTCTTTATGGGAGATCACCCAGGGTGATCTTGGGAATAGTTTCCCAAGATCACCTGAGCTAGACATATTGGTGAACGTCTATATTGACCGTAATTTTTTTTTCCTCTAATGTTAGGGACCTCCTACTGCTATAAGGGAAAAGGGCAATGACCCTTCTTGCTACTTCAAGCTGAGAGGGGACGATATGAGTGGGCAAGCAGTTTGGAGTCCCTTTTTAGAAACTGAGTGGGTCAAGTTGTCCATGGTAAAAATCGGGTTCAGGAAGAACAGGATGTAAATAAGATTAATTCAAAATAGCAGTTGTAGCACCTGGAACCTGTCCATGAATATCATGAAAATGACAGAAATTAATAATTGTTTACCAGGAGGTGGAAGACCTGAGAAACTGTCCCCATAACAAGTCCTAACAAAGTCTAATAAGGCACTTTTTTTCAGGAATATAAATCATTAACATTGTCAGAGTTATCAGGAATGTATATACAGCACTTTAGTTAAGTTAGATAATGTCATCTGATTTTTGTAAAATATCTTTATTGACATGACCTCTGTGTTTAGTAATGATCCCTTTGTTACTTAGGATTAGATAATTATATTAATAAACATTGATTCCATCTATCTGTATAGGAAGTTAGGAAGATCTGTAGGCCTTAAACTCAGTAAAAACTTATTGATAGTTATCAGGTATTTTTGCCTAAGACTGTTGCCTCCAGTCTTACTCATTCTGAGAGGTGTTAACATAAGTGTACATTTTAAGTTACATTAAAATAACTGTTGTTTCTTTTTAAATGTCCAGGAATGGCTATATTTTGGTTTTAACTGTTTTTGCTAAGTGTTTAAGACCAAGCTGGTCAAAGTGACTGTGTTTCTGTCTATTGGTAAGAGTCATCTGATTTTCCTTGGAGGACACTCTTGGGGAACCTGTGAGCAGCATTTTAGCTCTGTTAGTGTCATCTGCACTAGGATGGGTCAAGATCTTGCTGACCATGTGGCTTCCCTTGGAAGCATCAGGTATGTCTCCCTTTTTCAATGACCCTCTTCTTTTGCACCATGTGCACTCATTGGCTTTCTGTTCTCCAGGGGTCTCATTAATCTCCCTTATCAGGAGGTTATGTGGCCCAGAGTTGCAAAGCTTTTTCCCCTGTCCTGGGTTCAGGCTGACTCAGATGGCAAGAGCCAAATATTGGTTTCTTTGACCCCTTTATTTTAACCTTAATATTTAATTTTGGCATTAAACATCCAGCAAGTCAGTTTTACCAGTTTTAAAGTAAGAATGCTGGGCTTTAACTTTAATGTTTATAACTTTACAGTTAATTTTTACATAACACAATATCCTTATTTTATTTATTAATTTATGTAATGCTGAAGATCTGCCTGAAGGCAGAAGATGACACCTTAGCATCTACTGTATGATCCAATCACTGTACATCAACAAGGGAGCTTGCAGACCCAGAGATCCCATTAGATTTTGGCTATTAAAACTCTCGTGCCTGGTCCCCTCTCTCTTGCTCTCTTTTTCTTCTCTCACTTTTGTTCTCTTTCATTTTTCCTCTCACTCTTTTCTCTTTCCCTCTCTCTTATCTCTTACCCTTTGTTTTCCCCCTCCTCTCTCTCTCTCTCCTCTCTCACTTTCCTTTTCTTGTGTGTGTTAATCAGACACTGCCACAATAAAGGTTTATTGGTTGCTCTGCACATCATGGTCACTTTTTTAATTTATAATGAAAATACAAAGTAAAATTAACAGTAGTAAAAACATATTAGATATTTAGCTTGTATATAATTTTGAACATTGGCTGAGTTATACATTTTATTTCTTATATGAGATCACAGCAATCTTTCTAATAAAATCAATCTTTGAATATAACTTTAAATCAACTGAAATCTGGACTACTTTTTAAGTTATTTTGACATGCTGTAAAGTGGGAGGCAGAGCCTTATCTCAAGTAAGGCAGGGCTCTATACAAATCTTAGGTAAAGTGTTTTAGTTCTAAAGTTGATCTTGTCTCTCTTTTTAGATATTATTTTTATAAAGTATACACATATTGTTTCCTGACTCTGTATGAATGTTAGTAGCACAATATGACATACATCTGAAACATTAATTAAGGAAAGGCTGAGAGCCCTTAACATTTTTTTTCCATTTGGAAAAGTGGCAAAATGTTTATAATATTAACTTTAAATAGATTAGGCTCTCATTACTTTTTAAAATATCTTTAAATTTTTATATTTTAGTGTAAAAGGTAACATAAGATATGGTTACAAAACATCAAATAATGTAAATAAATCCCCAATAAAATATATTATCTTTATAAGTTTAAAGTACCATTACAGACAATTTAAGTTTGGAGAATACCAGCTTGATAAAATGTTCCTTTAAATCTTTTACCTTAAAGACTTTTATATCTGAAAGTTATGAACACATTTAATCTATAAAGAAGAGTAACGTACCACACTTTTATTAATGCTTTATATTAACCAAGGTTAGCTTTTAAAGAAAAATCTAGACTCTGTAAAAATCTAGACTCAAAAGTATTAGGGCAATACTTTTGTTGTTTAGCCACAGATGTATAAATACAGTTGTTGTTTAGCCACAGATGTATAAATCTTAATTTTTCCAAGATTACTTGTTCTAGGTGATAAAACTTAATAGACACAATGTAATTAATATTTTCAGAAGTTTTGTCATTTTAACATATAAGTAAATCAGTACATTAATATTTGTCCTTAGGGAACAACCTTGAAGAGTTTTAATTATTTGTGTTACATACATACCAATTTAATTACATATAAATTTTAATATTTCTCTTTTATTTATAGACCTTTATATTATTAATTAGACCCTTTTCTTGTTTACTTAGATGTATTATAATTATACTTTACCACATAAAGACTTTTTACTTAGAAATATTTTCCATTAAATATATTTTTATATTTAGAACTTTTATTGATTTTTAATCCATTGATCCTTTTCTTTCTGTTTGTACCTTGACATAACCATTATAAATTTCTGAATTTAAATAAATTAATCCATTTTAAAAAGATTAAATATTTGTTATTTACAGTACTTTAATGTACTTTAACTGAAATACAGTTGAAAGCTGGGACTTCGTAATTTATAGTATCTGTGTTTTTATAATGACACAAAATAATTTCAAATTTCTTTTTTAGTATGCCAATTTATGAAAACGCCAACATTGTTTAACTATTTTACCTTATAAAATTTAAGGAGTTAAATTCAGTCAGCATTTTAACTTTGTAAACCAAATAGTTGTCTCTCACAAATACATTCATGATTAATTTATATATCTTGAGATGTAATTTATGTATCTGCTTTTTAAAAACAAGATATTAGACAAGTGCAATGAACAGTATTAGTAATCTTTTTTTCCTGTTGAAGAAAAATCCTAGAGACAATGGATATCAGACACTTTATAGACATTAACATTTTAATATTTCTTTAACCATCTAGAAGCAAAACTGTGCATTAGTAACTTTAAAGACATTTGTACTTTTATCTATTTTTTCAATTTAAATTGAAACTTTTAAATCATATTAACCAAAAGCATTTTGATCTATTTTTAAAAATTATAATTTATGAGCTCATATGTCAATTTTTTTGTACCAAATATATGTAGACATAGCAGTACATGTAGAAGGACAGTACACCGGTGCACCCACACAAAGCAAACAGTCAAACAAAAGCCTTGTAGCTTATTTTTTAAAAACCCTTAGATTGAGAGTTTACCTTTGTAAATTAGCCTTAGAATAAAGCAGGGTGTAATCAGAAAAACATACTAACCTAAGTATATTGGATCAAAATTATGAATTTAACAAATATAGAATTTTAAAAGTTTTCTAACCTTTTTCCAGAGGTGGTCCTGTTCATGAAAGCTGAAAAGAGTTGAGGGAACATAGACAAATGAAGGGGGTTTATTTCTCCCTGGGGGAATTTCCCAAACAGGCAGCTTCATTGATCCCCTTGGGAGAGTGCCCCAGGTTGGGGTCCCATTTTAAACTGGCTTTTCTGGTTTCTTGGATAGCAACCACCAACTTTTAGCCTGACATTGAAAAATCTTTAAACCATTCTTTTAGTAGTTGGGAGTTATTTATGTTTGCAAATACTGAGAGACAAAAGTCAAATTTTCTAGACAAAATTATGCTTTTTGTTATACAATTTAGGAATAATAATTTTATAAAACACTTTAGTTTTAATCTGTTTTCTATAGGAACTGACATGATTTACCCAGTTGGCCACCTGGCCCAGTTTCTAAATGGAGGTAATCTCTAGAATAACTTTTTCTTTTTACCTTTATCTTTTACTTTTGACGATTATTTTAGTCCTGTTGGCAGCACTTTACATTTTAATGCAAGCTGTAGTGAGAACAGTGAAAAACGTTTTAGCCATTTTTTTCCATTAGAAATAAACTGAGGTAGAAATTAACACAGAACACAAAGGGAACAAACAAAAACAAACCAACAGACAAAGTCCTGAGAATTGTTAACAAACAAGTTAAATGTGTCCAGGTAGAGACCTCTGTAGAGCTTCCTTGTCCCATGATGTCGGTGGAGCGAAGGAATCCTGATGAAAGAAGAGCGGTTATGAGAACAAGAAAAGGGCCCATGCACAACACTCAGACAGATAAACACAAGACAAATGGCTGGTGAACAGACATGAGACAAATGACAAACAGCAAGGCAGACACTAGACTATACATGTATAGATAAACAGGACAGATAGCCAGTGAACTGACACTGGACAAATAACAAACAGCAGAACAGACACAGGACAAGTAACAATAGCTGAGGTCACACAGGGAGACCTCTAATAGGGTAGAGACCACATCTCATCCTGTCCCTAGACAGATGAGGCCTCACAGGGAGGCCTCCAGTGGGCCTCAGGTACAGACAGATGAGCTCACACAGGGAGACTCCAGGGAGACAGTGACAATGTCTCATCCTGTCCCTGGAAAGGTGTAAATGACTGCATCCAATCTGACCTTTTCCCCAGAAGAGTCAGCTCACCAGAACTGACAGGCGGGCATGAGGCTTTTCAGAGCATCCTAGGACAGATTGGAGTTGCCCTGGGAGTGAGGCTGAGGAACATCTCTCAGGAGCTCCCCTCTACTCTGGGGCTGAGGTCCAAAAGCCCATCATTGGAGGCAAATTTGGCATGAGGGTAGGGAAGATATAGATCCCAGGTGAGTCCCAAGATGTTATAGTTAAAGCTTCATCCTGAGGTTTTATAAACTGACTTCCAGATCACTCACATATAATCAAATCAAGCCTTTATTGAAGCACACCTGTGGTGGCTGACCAGAACATATAGCTGTTCCCCTGATCAGCCCCGAACAATTGCAAGGGCGCTCCTTATAAGCCTGAAAACAGAAAAAGAGATGTTCAGGGGGTCTAGCCAATGCAAGCAAGCCAGGTTACAGTATCGGGAGAGAGCAGCCAAGCAGAGGGAAGCCTAACCAATCATAGTCACCCCAGTTACAGAAACAGAGCCCCGTTACCCTAGTTACAGAAACAATACCCCGTTAGGTAGTTTCGTGTTCTTGAAGGTTTCTATAGCAAAAGGAAAAGAACATCTTGCCCCAGTCATGACCCTTCAACTTGGCATGGTTATTTTACAGGGTGAAGTCTTTAAACAAAATGGAGTCACATTTGCTTCTACTATCACAAAATAATTTAATGTCCTCTGATCTTGTAAAATTCTTTTACTGGTATGACCGCTGTATCCACTAGAGAAACTTTTAATTGTGTTACTTACGGTTGGAAATCGTACCAGCAAACACCAAGCCTACATTTGTAAGTTGGGTATATCTGTATGCCTTAAATTAACTAAAAACTTCTGTCTCTGGCAGTTCTTCTTGATAGTCTCTTTTGATAGTTATTAAGCATTTCTATCTGAGAATCCTTCTTTGTAGCCTCCAGTCTTACTTATTTTGGGAGGCTAACATAAGGTGTATACCTTGAATTACTTATTATTTTGATGATGATGATGATGATCATGATGATGATGATGATGATTTAAATGCCCAGGAATGGCTGTGTTTTGGTTTTAACTGTTTTTGCTAGGTGTTTAAGATTAAGTAGTCAAACTGACTTTTGTTTCCATCTATTGTTAACAGTCAGCTGAGTTTTATGGAGTCATTCCTGGGGAAACTTGAGAGCAGCTCCTTAATTCTGCAAGTGTCATTTGTGCTAGGATGGGTCCAGGTCTTGCTCAACCATGTGGCTTCCCTTGGAAGCATCAGGGATGTCTTCCTTTTTCAATGACCCTCCTCTTTAGCAAAGGCACTGATTGGCTTTTGTTCTCCCTGGTCGGGAGGTGATGTGGCCCAGAGTTGTAAAGCTCTTTAGAGAAGTGCCCTGTTCCCTGGATTCAGACTGACTCAGGGGGCAAGAGCCAAATATTAGTTTTCTTGGCCCTCTTAATTTAATTTTAATCTTTAAGTCTTGATCTTAAACATTTAGCAAATTAGCCTAATCAGTCTTAAATTAAAAGCACTGGGCTTTAATGTCTCTAACTTTACAATTAATTACCTTTTTACTAATTGGGGTCTGTATTATCCTATCTGTCTTGTAGGTGATGGCTTATTATCCTAAATTAACTCAGGTTGTGTTCTTAAATCAACACCTCTGCAAAACACTATCAGGGAATCTTTAGATCATTTATAAGAAAATTACAAAATAAAATTAACACAAGTAAAAACATATTTAGTTAATGTAATAGCTACCTTGATTTTGGCTGAGTTATACATTATATTCCCTGTTTGAGATCCTAGTTTTCTTGACATAAAAAACCAACTTGTGAACATAACTTTTAATGAACTAAAATCTGGCCTACTGCTTTCTTAGTAATTCTCACATGTAGTAAGATAGGACACAAAGCCTTATCCCAGGTAAGGCAGGGCTCTTCATTAATCTTAAGTAAAGTGTTCTAGTTTTTAAGCTGATTTTTACTTTTTAAATATCATTTTATAAGGTTTACATAAATTATCTGAGGTCACATGAATATTAGATAACACCATATGTTATCACATTTAAAACATGAATTAAAGAAAGGCTGAAAGTTTTTAACCTTTTGTGGAAAAGTAGCAAAATACTTTGTGCTTTACAATATTAATCTTTACATAGATTAGGCTCTCATTAACTTAAAAAGACATTTAAATTGTTCCCCAATGCAAAAAGTAACATAAAATGTTACATATCTTATTGATAACAGGTAAATAAATCCTCAATATGTTTTTCTTTTAAGCTTAAAATTACCATACAACTTTAGAATACCAGCTTGATATAATGTTCTTTTAAATCTTCTACCTTACAGAGTTGTGTACCTGAAAGATATGAGCACATTAATAATATCACAATTACATTGATGTTTTTATATTAACCAAGTTTAAGCTTTTAAAGAAATGACAGTAATATGCTCTAAAATAACAGTTCTTATTTAACCAGTTGTTTAATTTTTATGGTTGCTTTATCTAGACAAAAAATAAAAACAATGTTATATGTAATAAACACAATGTTATGTGTAAACTTATGTTTTAAGAAATCTTTGTCTTTTTAACATATGACTGGTTCTAAAAACAAACTTATACAGACCTTAGTAAATCAATCATATATCTAACAAAAGTACTCATGAATGAGTAATCCCATATCAAATTTACTTTATTTATTTTATCAAAATATTAGAGAAGTGTATTGAACAGTGTTAGCCATTTTTTCCTTATTGAAGGAAAGACCTAGAACCAAGGCATATTAAACATTTTATAGACATTAATATTTTATTAGTTTTTTAACACCTAGAAAAACTTGGAAGCTTAAATTTAAAGACATTTATTTTATCTCTTTACCCAATTTTAATTGAATCATGTAAATCACATGAATTAAAGATATTTGGATCCATTTTTTAAAATTTTTATGAGCATTCCTTCTATCTGTTAATTTGTATATCATATAATGATATACAGACAGATGCACAATAGACATACAACACATAACACAAGTGTGCACATATAACACAATAGTAAAGGCCTTGTAGCTTTTTGCAGGCGAAATCTCCATTGCAATACTTAAAAACTCCATAGTTGAATAAAAATAGAAATGATCAGAAAAATATTAACCTAGGCCTATAGGACCAAAATTATGAGCTCAAAAAATACAAAATTTAAAAAAAAGAAAGAGTCCTAGAAAAAATGACCGTCCAGTAATTAGTAAATACCGTACAATTTACTTTTGGGTTGAGTTTAGTTTGAGTTCAGGTAAAACATTTTTACTTTTTATTTTTCAATGACAAACAGCATAAATCTTGCTCTAAAGTCTGCTCATAAAGCAGGGGGAGTAAATGTTTTGGTAATAGGCTGTTTAGATAAGTTCAAGAGGTCTAAAGCAAGAAATGAGAACAGAAAATCTGGCATACTTAGTTAAGGAGAAATTGACTTTTGTTCCCTTACGGGGAAGCAGAAGAAGCATAAAACATCATTTTTTTAGACACATTTACATTTAACCTATAGGTAGCCCATTTATCTAAGATCATTTGCAAGAAACAATTTATAATATTGCCATATTATTGTCCATGTCTTAAAGGGCCAGAAACAGATACAAAGACACAATGACAGACAGACATAAAGGAACTCCAGACTACTGCCAACAGACAAAAACCTTTCAAACAGACAGACTAGATAAAAGAAAAAAAATTCTAGGTCTCCAACTCCCATTTAATTATGACTCTTACACCATGAGGGGACCAGATGTTTTCACAGAGGGGCAGCTAGAAATGTAAAATCAAGGGTCTCGGTGGTGACTTTACTGCAGTTAGTGTCCCCTTTTCTCTTTTTTAAGTAGACAGAGGTGGAGTAATCCTTACAGTGCAGGGAAGGAAGGTGGGAGTTTCCCCAAGCAAAAGGAGCTTTGGCAGATGCTGGAGTCCCTAAGTTCTTCCTTTGACTTACAGGATTAGCTCCTCTGGTTCGGTTCCACCCCAGGCACGCTCCATATCTCTAACTTTTCAGTAATCAGCTCTCAAAAAGTTCATCTTACATACTCAGCATGCAGTTGTTTGGAGTGCTAGGTTTCCCCAAGAAGGGACCAGGGTGCTGTGGTTCTGGTCAATTAGTTGCTTGGCTACGTTGTCACTGGGGGTAGAGATGTGGAATCAACACACAGACTCTGGAAGCTGGTGACAGAACTGGCTGGAGACCCACCTCAGGTCATCGTCCAGTAGCTCAGTTTATTTTTGGAATGCATACAGTTGTTATAGGGTCCAAGTGGGGCATGCACATCAATCATTCACAAGCAAGATAGTATCCATAAGCCAATCATCTTATGCCTAATGTAACTACACTATGAGGACGTTCTAAATATTGCCATCATCAGGAAGGGCTTTTGTCCCTAAGGGAGGGGGTTTCTAAGTTAGGAGTTCCATTCCTAAAGCTCCTGGCTATCAGTTTCCTGGCCTGGCAGCTTGGCAACACTAACCACAAGTGCTAAGGATGTGGTTTCTCTAACGGCTCCCTAGAGCAGAGCATCCCATCCTGCAGGCCTTCCTATCAGGCCTGAATGAGTGCAGATTCTCCAAGCACTCCGGGCTGCTCATAGCTGCTAACTTCTAGCGGTAAACTGAAAGTTATCCCAACATTTCCTCCCTTTTTATTAAGTTTGTTGCTGAAGGGGAACCATGAAGAGAGAAGAAAAGAAGAGGGAAAGCATAGAAAAATTGGAAAGAACCAAGAAAGAGAAAAGGGGAAAGATGCAGACAAGGCCCATTCCTGTAGCTGCAGTTGTTTCCTGCTGTGCTGAGAGGGCAGCCGCTGCTGACTAGGTCTGTCTGTCACTGGGTCCCAATCTGAGCTGGGCATGGGGAGCAAAGCAGCCATGGGGCAGGAGACCTCTCATAGAAGGGGTGAAGACTTAGGCCTTTGCACAGGTGGGGGGTGAGGTTCTGTGTCTCACCTCTGTTGGCCCTAAGTTTTCTCCTGAGGGCCCCTCTGCAGCTGTGCCTGTCTTAGGTTGTCCCTCCCTTTAGGAATCTTACCCTCCGGGGCCAAACAGGGTGATGTGGAGTGTGCAAGGCATTGCCCTGAGAGGGGTCTCTGTCTCCTTGGTATATAATGCCCCTGTGGCCTCCAAGCCAGCATTTATCTTTGGATTGGGAAATTCAGATTTCTTCTCCATGGAGGGCTCAGCTCACAGCACTGGGCTTGTGAGGCTGCATTCAGGAAGGAAGGAGAGAGACCATAGACAGACAAAGAGTAATATAGTGACAGAGCTGAGAGACACAGATAGATGAAAAGGAGAGCAGTGCTAAGACTCAGGGCATGATCTCTCATAGAAAACTGGCCTTTAGCTGGTACTACTTAGATCCTGTCCATAGCCACCATCCGTACAGATGCAAGGGAATCATTGTTTTCCTTTTGACTTTCCTTATATGTATGAACTAACATAGCTTGTTTTGTTTCTACTTTGTTGAGCCTTTTTTGGAAACATCTTAAAATAACATACTCTAAAATAAGAAAAACTATGCTGATACCAGCGAGGACCCAGTTATCAGGGTCAATTAAAGCTGAAAATTTATCTCATAGTCACTGTAAGATTTAGGGGTTAAGAATTAGCTCTGCTCTGGTTTCATTTAAGCTGAGGATATGAGCATGTAGTGTCATAGTGAAATTTCTAGAAGTCATATCCCAAGGCTTCTTAAGTATATTTGCTAGTTCAAGTGGAACTTATGTTACATTTCTTATTGAGACAGGGGTTTGAGAAACATACAGAAATTGAGGACTGCAGGGTACTTTAACATCTTTAACATTCAATTGAAACATATCAATTTTTTATCAGTAAGGTCAATCAGCTGTTGTAACATTAAGATACCTCCTTGCAAGTGCAGGTTTAGTTGTTCCTGGGTGGTCAGGGCTCTGGGGGTGCACTGCACTACCTGATTAATGGTTGCAGCATTTGCTGTGGATTGGATCAAAGCTGCACCAGCAGCAGTAGCTGTTGCCACCACAACTACGAAGGCAGCTATAATGGCAGCAGTAATCCCAAAATCTTGCCTCTCTTAAGGGAAATATCTTTTGTAAAGTGAACCTCTTGAATGGAAGAGTCATCCTCTGTTGGAAACCGTAACATAGGAAGTGTTCTCATTAGCACTACT
Source organism: Callospermophilus lateralis (assembly GCF_048772815.1). NCBI lineage: Eukaryota > Metazoa > Chordata > Mammalia > Rodentia > Sciuridae > Callospermophilus > Callospermophilus lateralis. Next base: position 833,871 of record NC_135307.1, read on the forward strand.
GTCTTAACAGAGGAATCCCAGCAATTGGTTAACTCACACTGGGAATCATCACAATTATAACAACCACTTTTATGATTTTGAGTGGAAGTTATAAAGAGGAAGGGTGACTCATCACATACAAGGCCTTTAGTAGCACATTTGCTGAGGGGTTTTCAAAAGAACCATTAAACCAAATGTCATCCATGGTGACAATAGGACTGATATCTATACATTTATAAGCACCACATAACAATTGTTTGCTTAATTGCAAAAAGTCTCCTGACTGTCTTTCTTTTGTGTTTTGAGCATTTTCTATCCAATCTGTATGATATTTAAATATTAATTTATGTATTTCTGTTAAAAATTCCATTCTTCATCCACCTTTTGTTAGGGTCTGGACCAACTAATAAACTCGTTAGAAATGAAATAGGGTCTGGAAAGGGAGAGACAATCTCTCCAAGATATAGCTCTTAGAGGTATACCTTCATTGATATCTTTAAATTCTTTCCATGGATATCTCTGCAGAAAGGGTTGGCGCCAATAACGTCTCTGCCGAGGTGGGCAGGGCAGGAGGGTGCACACTCCCCTACTGAGGTTCACACTCCCCTACAGAGGTGCACACTCCCCTACAGAGGTGCACACTCCCCTACTGAGGTTCACACTCCCCTACAGAGGTGCACACTCCCCTACTGAGGTTCACACTCCCCTACAGAGATGTACACTCCCCTACAGAGGTGCACACTGCCTCCTCACAGCTCCCCTCTGCCCTCCTCTTGGGGACACTGCACTGTCCCTAGGCCTCAGTCCTGTTGAGCATGACCTCATGCAGGTCTCCTGCAGGGACGCTCCTCTGCAGGACTGCTTGCCCTGTGCTTGGAGATTTCTGGGTTTTTTTTGAGGACTCTGTCATGCTGCCATGCCCCACAGATCTTGAACTCTGTGTCTGTCACTGTGAGCAGCAGGGGGATATCTGAACAGGCTACTCAGCAAGCCCGGTCCTAACCAAGTTCTGCCCACCCCAGACCTGGCACCTGAGAACAGGAGCCTGACTGCCCAGGTCCTGCCTGAGACTCCAGGTGGCCCTGCACCTGCATTGCCCACAGCAGTCCTAGGAGGGGCAGAGGGTGACTTGATGGTCATTCAGGGAGGGACTCTGATGATCCTTGTGCCAGGAGCTGCTGAGAGGGTGACTCAGATGTCCTCCATTGCTGCCCTGCTGGACTCTGGCCCAGAAAACAGCCCCCACCATGACCAGCCCAGCCAAGAGCTCTCTGCTGTGGAAGCCCTCACCTGGGCAGTCAGGGCACAGTCTAGGGGACTCCAGACCCCAGGGCCACTAGGGCCAGTCAAGTCCTCTCCTTGGTCCTGTGGCCACAGTCTCCCTCCTAATCAATCCTCCTGAACCAATTTGCTGTTGCTATTTGTACAACTGCCAGGGAAGTGAACAGGACCCACCTGCTCCCACACTCAAGTGGAGGCCAGACATAGGGCACACATGGCCCCCTCCATGTCAACACATCAGAAGGACAGAGGGTAACAGGTCCCCCAAGCTGAGCCAGCAGGGACCCCATCACTTGTCCATGTTGATGAGGGTCATCCTCCTTCCTGGTCACCCTCCTTCCTGGTCACCCTCCTTCCTGGTCATCCTCCTTCCTGGTCATCCTCCTTCCTGGTCACCCTCCTTCCTGGTCATCCTCCTTCTTGGTCACCCTCCTTCCTGGTCATCCTCAGCACTTGGAAGAGGCCCAGGTGTAGTAAGCCATTGTTGTAAATTGTGGCCACCATTAGAAGATGGCGCCGGCTTCCACTGTGGCCTGTGATAAGCAAATTCTTTTGTGGAGAGTTGGCACGCTATCTCTTGCCACCCTATAAGAAAGATCCACGCGGCGGCTTAAGATTGGTACGTGGGAGGCTTTATTAGGCTGTGCTTGGGCCCTCGGAGAGAAGAAGAAAGGGAGTCACTAAAAGATACTTAAATCAAGGCCTGAATAAACTGCTGAAAGAAGATTCCTGAGTTGCGTCTTCCTTGCGGGCAAGGGGTCGCGACAAGTGGTGCCGAGACCCGGGAACCAGAACTTTCAGCAGTCAGGGGTGGTGCACCAATTAGTCCCAGGTAAGGTGGGACCCGCGATTAAAGCGGAGATTAGTCCCAGGTTAATTGGGACCCGCGATTAAAGCGGAGATTAGTCCCAGGTTAATTGGGACCCGCTGTTAAAGCGGAGATTAGTCCTAGGTAATTAGGACTCGCTGTCAAGGCGGCAGCTCCTCTGTAAAGCCAGAGAGAGCATTAAATCTTATTGCAGCTGCACTGTGTACTTTTGCTCTTACTTTCACTCTTGTTTGTTGTGTGTCTTGTGTTGTGTCATGGGTGCCGTATCTTCAAGTCCGCTTCTCCTGGCCCTAGATAACCTGTTACGTTCCAAGGGCCTAAAAGTGAAACGTAGTACTTTACAGAGATTTTTACAGAAGACAGATATTATTGCACCGTGGTTTGCATTTTCTGGCAGTCTTACTCTGCTTAGCTGGGATAAGTTAGGAACAGACCTTGACTTTGCTTCTGAGCAGGGCATATTAGAGGGTGGGGTGATACCCCTTTGGAAGATGATTTGTAGTTGCCTCACAGATAGCAGATGTCAGGAAGCACTTACTAAAGGACAAGAAGTTTTAGAGCAGTTACATGAAGAAAAATCAGAAATGGCAGGCAGTGAGGTATTTCAGGAGGGTGGGAGTGTGCGAAGCGAGAAACAGGGGAGGAAACAATTATCTCCGGCAGGCAGTGACGTATTTCAGGAGGATGGCAGTGTGCGGAGCGAGAAACAGGGGAGGAGGCGATTGTCTCTGGCACGGAGTGAAATATTTCAGGAGGAGGGGAATGTGCAGAGCAAGAAACGGGGGAGAAAACACTTGTATCCAGATCTCAGTACACTGCGCACACTCCCATGCAAAAGTGGGTCAGAAGAGGAGGAGGATGAACAGGAGGAGCTCGGGAGACTGTCTCGGCAGCTAGGGAGTTTAACTATGGGAGAAGGAAACAAAAATAAACAGGAGCTCAAGAAAAATGATCCTCCGGACCCGCCGCCGTACGGTGGGGGTGTTTCGAGGAGAGCTTTCCATGCCCAAACATGGAGGGCTGTTAACGCTGAGATGGGTCTTGCTTATCCAGTTTTCCAGGATGACAATAGGGGAAGATTCCATGAGCCCTTAGATTTCAAAATTGTGAAGACCCTGGCAGAGTCTGTGCGCACTTATGGGGTGGATGCCGCCTTCACATTAACTCAGGTGGAGAGTCTATCTAGATACTGTATGACTCCCTCTGATTGGGCTAGCCTTGTTCGGGCTTGTGTTTCTCCAGGCAAATATTTGGACTGGAGAGCCTTTGTGCTAGAGGGTGCTGTAGAGCAGGCTGCCCAAAACTATGCGGCGGGACACCCCCATTGGGACAAGGAAATGCTTTTGGGACAAGGCAGATTTGCTAATCAACAAACAGGATACCCCCCTGAGGTATATGAACAGATCAATAACATTTGTATTCGTGCATGGAAATCACTCCCAAATAGAGGAGAAGTGTCTGGCAATTTAACAAAAATCATGCAAGGCCCCACAGAACCTTTCTCGGACTTTGTTGCTAGGATGGTGGATGCCGCAGGAAAAATCTTTGGTGACCCTGATAGAGCAATGCCCTTGATTAAACAACTTGTTTTTGAGCAATGCACCAAAGAATGTAAAGCAGCAATCGCTCCTTATAAAAACAAGGGCATAGAAGCTTGGATGAAAGTGTGTAGAGAGCTTGGAGGACCTTTAACTAATGCAGGTCTTGCAGCTGCTGTCCTTCGGATTGCAAAAGGGGGCGGTCCTGGTGCTGGAACATGCTTCCATTGTGGTCAATCCGGCCATTTCAAACGTGACTGTCCCAAAAAAGGCAATTTTACTGGACCTCCTCGCGGTGGCCCTTCTAATAGCCCTCGTCAACCGGGGCTGTGTCCAAAATGCAAAAAGGGGAAGCATTGGGCAAGAGAGTGTAGATCAGTGAGGGACATCCATGGACAGCCTATTTCAGCTGGGCCAAAAAACGGCCGAAGGGGCCCCTGACCCCAGGGCCCACGAATATATGGGGCAATGGAGAATGTCACACCCGAACCCGAGACATGGCCTTCTCTGCGCCATCCCACGAGATGCGGAGAGCCACTACAGGTGCCGCGGGATTGGACCTCTGTTCCACCTCCAGACTCGTATTAACACCCAAGATGGGAGTCCAATTGGTGGAAACTGAGTTCAAAGGGCCTTTACCCCCTGGCACTGTAGGTTTGTTAATTGGACGTGCATCCTCTATCCTACAAGGTCTTCATGTTTTCCCCGGAGTTGTAAACCCTGATACTGTAGGGTCAGTAAAGGTTATGGTGGAAGCTCCAAGGGGCATTGTGTCTATCTCCCCAGGGGATCGGATTGCTCAATTACTAATTTTGCCTAGTTTGCATAATCACTTCCCTGCTGACTCAAGGTCACGGACAGGAGATCAGATTGGTACCACCGGAGGAAATTGTGCCTATTTATCACTGGATATGAGCAATAGCCCCACTTTGGAATTAAGCATAGAAGGTAAATCTATTGTGGGATTGCTGGACACAGGAGCAGATCGTAGTATCATAGCCCTTAAGGACTGGTCTAGGGGATGGCCAGTGCAGGCACTTTCGCCTGCATTGTTTTATAAATTAGAAGGGGGAACTGTAGTAAGCCATTGTTGTAAATTGTGGCCGCCATTAGAAGATGGTGCCGGCTTCCACTGTGGCCTGTGATAAGCAAATTCTTTTGTGGAGAGTTGGCACGCTATCTCTTGCCACCCTATAAGAAAGATCCACGCGGCGGCTTAAGATTGGTACGTGGGAGGCTTTATTAGGCTGTGCTTGGGCCCTCGGAGAGAAGAAGAAAGGGAGTCACTAAAAGATACTTAAATCAAGGCCTGAATAAACTGCTGAAAGAAGATTCCTGAGTTGCGTCTTCCTTGCGGGCAAGGGGTCGCGACACCCAGGCCCTCACCATGACCTCTGGCCCATGAAGCAGGAGCAGGGCTGTTGGCCCACAGCTGTGGCTGTGTCCTCTGACTCTCCCTGTGGTATTTATAACTGTGGGTGCATTGTAGGAAACAGAGCACTGGAGTTGGTTTCCCACAGTGATTCAGACCTGGATCAGGACCCCATTTCTGTGGGCAGCCTTCCCCTTCCTGCCCTTCTCCCTCCCTGCCCCCTCCTGGGCTCTGTGGTCTTTCTTCTATGTGTCACTCATATCTGAGTTGGAGGTTCATGGATGTTCATGAAGGTGGAGTTCACTGTGCTCCTTCACATCAGCTCACAGCACAGATGGTGAGTTCCCTTCTGCTCTCCTCCCTTCACCCCTCTGCCCACCCGCAGGCCCTTCCTGGACCCACTGATGTCCTTCTCTGTCCACATCACCCTCCTCTCCTCTCCCTCTTCTCCAGCTTCCTCAATTGGGAGAGAAGATGGGCCCTTGGCTTCTGCGTCTGGCCTCCTTCATCAGCTTGATGGTCCCAGTTCCACCTGTTTTCCAGCAAATGGTGTCACTCCACTGTCTTCCTGGCTGAAGACCCACTGTGCGCAGACTCCAAGCTTTCTTCATCTACACCAGCCCCTGTAGGGTGCAGCCCGTCAGAGCTTCTGCTGGAAAGTTGACCATTTCGTCTTCTTCATGAAGAGCCAGTGTTGCTTCTCTCCTGGAAAATCCTTCAGGACCTTGTTTTCCCATGAAATTAACGGCCCAGGAGATGCCAGCCCTGGCAGATGCCCACAGACCTTCCCTGGACAAGGGCATAACCACCTGGGCACTGCTAGGATGGCTCAGGGGATTCCTAGACAACTGCCCAATCCCTGCATTACAAGTTACTCCATCCCCATGTTGAACCTGTCCCAGTGGATAATATCTGACAGGATACTACATCCCCCTGTTGGCCATGTCCCCAGGGAAACCATTCTACCTGTTACCCCACCCCCATACTTACCCCATCCCCAGTGGATAATATCTAAACTGTCATTACATCCACATGCTCATCCTGCCCACAGGGGATGATATCTGAACTCTTACCCCATCACAACACTGGCCCTTCCACAGGGATAATATCAGACATGTCACCACATCCCCATGCTCACCTTCCCCAGTGGACATCATGTGAACAGTTATTCCATCCTAATACTGTCCTGTCCCTGTGGATAATATCTGAGCTGTCACTCTATTCTGATGGTTGACTGTCCCCTGTGGATAATATCAGAACAGTTACTCCATCCCCATGGTGGTCAGTCCACAGTAGGTAATATCTGACCTGTGCCCAGTGGATATTAGCAGAGATATTACTCCATCCCCACTCTAACTACATTACCTAGGGCATGTCTCCTTGGTCCTGCCCACAGACAAGGCTTTTCCTCCAGTACCAAATTTCAGGACTTGGCGATGTTCTCATGCAGACTCAGATGTTCACCTCACAGGTCTCTATGGCTGGGCACAGTGTGCATGGCACTGATCACTGTTCATCAGAGACCATCACCTGCCACAGGACCTGTCACCTGACTGTAGGGACCCCAGGGCCCTGGGAGTCCCCAGCTCCATGCCACAGGCCCTCACCTGGGCCCCACACTCACTCTGGTGACAGGACCTGAACTGGCCTGGCTCTCCAGACAGACCCAGGTGAGAAGCTCCACAACATAGAGACAGAAGGTCCTCTGCTCAGCAGTGCTCTCCTGAGGGACCTGGGCCCAGCTGGACCCCAGGGGAAGCTCACTGAGGGGGTCTGACATGGGCCACCACCTGGAGTGTGTCCTTCAGGCCCAGCCTCTTCTCCTAACCCTAGTACCTAAGACTCTGTCCTCAGCTTTGCATCCCTGAAGCAGGTGCCTGAGACCATCAGCACATAAACAGGATCTTTATTGTGGATGAAGACATTAAGGCTCCAGTCCATGCTCAGATGAGTCCTCTGCATTTACACCTTTCCTGGATGTGCCAGGGGCAATGCAGAGAGCCCCCTGTGGGGGAATCACTCTCCATGTGGCTAGGAATCAAAAGGGAGGGAGAAAGAGAAGGGGTCTGCCAATCCCCTTGTGTGGAATGTCCTCAGTGACTGACATAAATTCCCCTAGTCCACATGTCCTAAGGGATCCCCCACTGCCCAAGGAGCTCAGAACATCCTTAGCACATGGAATTTTGGGGGGACGATTATGAGCACTAATCATTCTACCCCTGGACACAAAGCTTTCACGTCCATCTCATAATGTAGAACACATTCAGTCCTCATCCTTGAGACCTTAAAGGCAAAAATACTTCAGCTGAGCTCCGAAATCCAGTGCAAAGATCCAGAAGATTCAGGGAAAAGTTGACTCTGTGCATTAAAATCAAAGAGGGGTCACACACTCCTAAGCTCTATGGCAGGAGTGAATATTCCCATTTCAAAAGGAAAAGACAGAGACATTGAAGGGGACTGAAGCCCAGCAGGACTGACATTAAACCCACTGTTTCAATTCTGTCCTCAAGGTCAGCATAGGGGGAGAAGAGTGAGTACCCTGGGCAGCCCCAGCACACAGTCCAGCTGGACATAGTCCTGAAATCTCAGTGAGCTTGGCCTGCATCCTGCAGCTTCCTGGGCAAGGGCTGCTCACTGCTGCCTCCTCTGATCCAGGGGTCTCCTCAGCAGCCCTGGCCTCATCTCACAGCCACATGCATCACCTGCCAGGGCTGCCAGCAGGGACTCTGACCCCTGACCCCCATCTGACCTCCCAGCCCTTCCTTTCAAGTATCCATGTAAGCCTCCCTGACCCTGTAGCTCTTACAGTCTTCCCCCTGCAAAGCCAGCATGGTGTGGCTGAGGACAAGGTCACCCTCAGCAGGGAGCAGGTCCTGGCCTCCCTTGAACCAGGGCTGGGAACCTCTGAGCCCCTTGCTGGCTGAACAGGGGAAACCATGCCCTGGGCAGTCCTGGGTCAGGAGCCCAGAGCTCTCTCCCACAGGCCCTGCCCTGGAGGGTCTTTCAGATCTTCATCTCTGCCTCTGAGCTGGGGAAGCTGGGCCTTGTTGATCCCTGGGATCCTGAAACACCCTCCCTCCTCTGGGTGCAAAGCCCTGGGCTGCTCCCAGTGGAGCTGCTGGCCTCACCCTCCTGGACACAGCTCCTGGGCAGCACCACAGTGTGCTGCTCTCCCGGCCAAAGTGCAAAGCCCCAGCTCTGCCTGCACTGCCCCTCTCTGCCCCTCCCTGTCCTGCACATGGCCTGACATCAGTCAGAGGGTCACACACCAGGGCCTCCCCTGTGCCCTTGAGATTGTCCAGCCACAGTCTGCTCCAGCCTGAGTGAGTCCAGCTCCCACCAAGTGTGGATCATCCACAAATCAGGTTCTGAGGATGTCACTAAGAGTTTCCACCTGTGAGTTGTAGGCGGTTCAGGGGACCACACCTGTCCAGGGTAAGAGCAGAAGCCTAAATACGCAACTCCCTCTTGCCAGATATGAGCTGTTGGGCACAGTGCATCACCACTCAGGCTTCTGTGTGATTTCAGAACTGCATCATGGAATTGACCCTGATCCCTCTGTCATGATTATGTAGATGTGGAAAACACATTAATGGATGATGTAGGCAGAACAGAAAAATACACAAAAGCAGTTTTACTTTCTTGAATGCTGCTGTGTGCTCCTAACTGCACCTGATGTTCACCTCTACCCTAAATACTCCTCTAGGAGGCCTCCACGCAGAGCTGCTATATAGCAGGAGGACATGCAAATAGGGCCTCCCTCTTCCCTTGAAAACCAGCCCACCTGACCCTGCAGCTCTGCACAGGAGCCCACCCTGGACTCCCAGCTCAGCCCACTCAGTGATCAGGACTGAACACAGCTGCTCACCATGGAGACTGTGCTCAGCTGGGTTTTCCTGGTGGCTGTTTTCAAAGGTAATGAATGGAGAACCAGAGATCCTGAGTGTGTGAGTGGACAGGAGTGAGAGGGAGAGTGGATGAGTGCCAGTGTCCTGACCAGGCTGCCTCTGTGTTTGCAGGTGTCCAGTGTGAGGTGCAGCTGGTGGAGTCTGGGGGAGGCCTGGTGCAGCCTGGGGGTTCCCTGCGACTCTCCTGTGCAGCCTCTGGATTCACCTTTAGTAGTTATAATATGTACTGGGTCCGCCAGGCTCCAGGGAAAGGGCTGGAGTGGATCTCATACATTAGTTATAACAGTGGTACTATTAAGTATGCTGACTCTGTGAAGGGCCGATTCACCATCTCCAGAGACAACTCCAAGAACACCCTGTACCTGCAAATGAGCAGTCTGAGAGCTGAGGACACGGCCACCTATTACTGTGCTAGAGACACAGTGAGGGGACCTCAGTGTGAGCCCAGACACAAACCTCCTGCAGGGTGCCCACGGCCAGCAGGGGGCGCTCAGCACAAAGTGAGCTCAGGTCACCCAGGAGCAGGAGCAGAGCAGGGTCAAGGGCTGGATTCCTGCATCTGGGGGCCTCTCATGATCCAGTTTCCCCAGGGTCTCTGTGGAGTTGTGGTCTGTACTAATCCGTGTTGTCTCTGAAGATAGAAATTCTTTTTTCAGGGTGTATTTTCCTGTTTTCATTCCTCCTGGTACTTACACATAATATTGTGGTTCATTTTGACATAATCCACAATCACACAGTGCAATTTTCTCCACTTTGTCTGCAGTACTTCCCCTTGCCCTTCCCTCTCCCTCCATGTGTTCCTTCCTCTATTAGCTGATCTTCCTTCTATTTGTTTGCACTTTTTCTTTTCATTAGTGACAGGTATTTACATGGAATTTGCTCTGGTGTGTTTATTTGTGCAAATGGGCATTTTGTTCAATTTCTATCCATCTTTTTTCCCCTCTCTCCTCCTTCACCCTCCATTCCCTTCCTCTACTCACCTGCTCTCCATTCTATTTAGATGTTACTCTGTCCCCTTAGTTTGCTGTTCCTTCCACATCTGAGAGAAAACCTCAGCCCTTGATTTTCTGAGCCTGACTTATTTCACTTCCTATGATGTTCTCTGCATGGCCTTTCTCTCGTCCAATGAAGAGGTCCACAGAACAGGGTAGAGGAGAGTGTGGCTGCGGAGTTGCTAATCACCACCCCCAAAGACCAAGGAGAAATCAGGTCTGATTTTATTGCACAGTTACCATGTATATATACTCAGGCAGCAGCTAAGCAGAGTACAAGCAGCCACCAATACAATTTCTGGTCAACTGTCCCTGCAGTGTCCAATTGAAGAGTGGGCCATGGAGCTAGTGCAGGGACTGCAACACTCAGCCTCACGCCCAGGGCTGTGCCTACAGGGTAAGCAGTTTGCCACTTTCATGCCTAGCATCGGGGAGGGGTTTGCCACTCAGATGTCCTTAACTTATGCCATGTATGCAGTACTCTATGCACTTGTCCCCACAATTCTCCAATTCCACCAATTTACCAGAAACACTCTCATTTAATTCCTCTTTATGGTGAGTAACACCCCACTCTGTACACACCCCACATTTTCTTTACCCATCCATCTGGTGACAGGCATCTAGCTGGGTCCACCCCTTGGGTGCTGTGAGTTTCTGCTATAAACACTTGTGTGGCTGTGTCACTACAGAATGCTCAGTTTACATCCTTAGGACTGTAACAAAACGTGGAATACCTGGTCATTGGTGGTGTCCTAGTCAGCTTTTTTGCCGCTATGACTGAAAGGTCTGACGAGAACCACTTAGAGGAGGAAAGGCTGATTTGAGGGCTCACAGGGTCAGAGGTCTCAGTGCATGGACAGCAGGCTCCATTCCTCAGGTCTCAAGGTGAGGATGAACATCATGGTGGAAGACTGTGAGGAGGGGAGCTGCTCCCATGATGATCAGGAAGCAGAGAGAGACCCTCACCAGATACAAATATATACCCCAAGGCAACCCCCATGCCCCACCTCCCCCAGCCTCACCTGCCCACCTTCAGTCACCACCCAGTTAATCCATTACAGGGAATTAATTCACTGATGAGTTAACGTTCTCTTAAACCAATCATTTCAACTCTGAACAAAATCAACAAAATGAGACATAAAATAGAAGGAATTGTGAGAGACACTTCTGAAGTTGAGAAGATTATTGGAAATTATTTTGAAAATGTATCCTCCAGTAAACTAGAAAAATTTCCAAATAGAGACAAAATTCTAAACTCTTGTGACCTACAGAAATGGACACACAAGAGTATACAAATCTAAACCAGAAAAATATCAAAGAATGGAGACCAGCCATTAAAGTCATTTGAAGACAGAAAAGCCCAGGAACAGTGAATTATGAGAGAAATTGAAAAAATCTAAGGCTAAACTCCTCATATTACTATATAAGAATGAAAAAGAGAAAACACTGAAAACACATTCTATAAAGCTAGTATCCACTTGATGTCCAATCAAGCACAGGCACATCCAGGAAAGCCAGCAAACCTAACCCTAACCTTAACCCTAATCCTAACCCTAACACTAGTAGAACCATAAAATCTTGATCAGAATAGTAATGCAGGCACAGCCTCAGTGAGGGAGGAGCTGGACATACATCAGGTAGGGCCATATGAAGCACAGACTCGCTGGAGCTCACTGGCTCACACCCAGCACAGGTCAAGTAAGAAAGAATCATATGAAAGGCCCAAGGTCCCCGGGTGAAGAGCTGAGATAATTAAAAATGTCTCTACTTTCACCTATCTGGAAGAACAGCAATATAAATCAGATGATTTGCCAGGACTCGGAAAGTTCACCCAGTGGCACACACAGCTTTACAGGTGGTGAAAACATGGAGACCAGCAGTCTTACCTGAGCCACCCCAGGACCAGGAAGAGGGTGCTGCAGGCTCAGTGTTTGCAGGGAGTTCATGGTCAACTGCCGCAGTCTCTGGCTGGGCACAAATCACGAGTCTCACACAGCTTGTAGATTCAAACAGCAATTCTTTATTCCCGAACTCACACCGGCCGTCTACAAACACATTCTTGGGGAATCCATGTTCTCTGCCCAAATCCACACTCTGCCCAAATCCACTACTCCTGGGCTTCTGTCTCCCAAAATATACTGTCTGACCCTAAGAACTCAAGAGGAACTCAGCAGCAGGATATGCCCTATTCTAAAGGGGGAACACCCTAATCTCCTATTATGCTAAACCCGGGACACCCTAAACACGGATCCGCCCTGGTCCTTGAGCAAGGTCACCTTTCAAGAGTCCTTCCACTAGACAGCATGGGAGTAGCTGGCAAGGAAATTGTCATACCTACTTGGCTGATGGCTCCCAGCAGTCAACTCCACAGGGAACAAGGAGAGGAGCCTACATGTCTTATTAGTGGGCTGTGCTCACTCAGTTAGGCAGGAGGTCAATTCCTGAACCTCACCAGGAGGTCAGCAACTACACCTGCCCTCTCAGTGACCCCATCTCACTAAAGACAGTGTCCACTGTTCTCTCCAAACGCTGGGCTGTGGGCAAGGCAGGGCTCACTGCAGTGATGCTGCACAGGGAAGGGACCTGGCCTCCTCCCTCACCCAGCCTGCCCTGCATGCCGTCCTGTCTGCTGTCAGCCTGGCTCTGCTGCTCTGGGGCACTCAGGGGCTCTCAGCCTCAGGGTGCAGCTGAGAGCTGCCTCTGCTCCCAGGACTCCCACCTGGACCAGCACCTCCATCCTGTCCTCTCCTGGTGGAAACCAGAGGGCAGGACAGGTGAGGGGAAGAGCTCAGGGCAGATTCCCACCCACTGCTGTCCACAGGCATTGGCTGGACAGTCAGGAGGACAAGCAGGACAGAGGGTGGGGAGGGCAGTGGGCACACAGCAGGAAGCCCCTGCCCTCCTGAGACCCTGCTCCCTCCTCTCCTGCTCAGTCTGTAGCCCCCAAATCTCACAGAGATGAAAGAGAAGAACTCGTCCTGAGAACAAAGGGGGGCTCTTCTCCTGGATGTGGGGAACCCCATCCTCAGCCCTGGGCTCTGTTCAGTCATCACTGAGGGCTTCTCCTTCAGGGCTGGGAGGTGAACTGGGCCTCTTGCATGCTGGGCACGTTCCTGCCACTCTGAGACCCTCCCAGGTGCAGGAGGAAGGGCTTGGGGGAGGCAGGGCTGGGCTCAGGAGGGTGGGCTCCCCCTCTGACAGCCTTCCAGCCCCCTGAAACCACCTGCTCTCCTCTCACAGGTAAAGTTCCACCTGGGTTCCAGACAGGGACACATCTCAGGGGCACAGAGGACCTGGGCAGCCTGACCCCAGCCTCTCCAGATATCAGAGGAGCCTCACCCACATGCAAATCCCTCCTCCTGCTCTGGGTTCAAAGGCCCTCTGGGCTGTGGGAACTCCCAGCTCTCTGCTCAGACAGGGCTGAGGTCTCTGGGAAGGAGGTGTGGTCTAGAAGATGAGGCTGCTGGGTCTTGTCCTGTGCCTGGTCACAGCTCCCCAAGGTGAGTGTCCCCAGTGTCAGACCTGGGTCCATGGGGAGGTTGTGACTGCAGGTGACTGACAGAGTGTGACTGTTCTTGTCCCCAGGTGTCCTGTGCCAGGTGCAGCTGCAGGAGTCAGGACCTGGCCTGGTGAAGCCCTTGCAGACCCTGTCCCTCACCTGTGCTGTCTCTGGTTACTCCATCACCAGTGGTTATGGGTGGAGCTGGATCCGTCAGCCCCCAGGGAAAGGGCTGGAATGGATAGCGGAAATTGATTATGATGGTGATACTTATTACAACCCATCCCTCAAGAGCCGAGTGTCCATCTCCAGAGACACGTCCAAGAACCAGTTCTCCCTGCAGCTGAGCTCCCTGACCACCCAGGACACAGCCATCTATTACTGTGCCAGAGACACAGTGAGGGGACCTCAGTGTGAGCCCAGACACAAACCTCCTGCAGGGCACCCAGGGCCAGCAGGGGGCGCTCAGCACACAGGAGCTCAGGTCAGCCAGGAGCAGGTGCAGAGGGAGGTGGGGTCCCTTCACCTCAGTCACATATTCTCTCCAGGCAGCTCCTTCTGGGGCGCGACCATCCATAGTCTTCTGGAGATGCCCGTGTCTCAGGACACCACAAACTTTTAAGTTCTTCCATCAAGTTTTCCATAAAGAAGAAAGGCTCAAATATAAGTTTTCTGAAGAGGACGTTGGTTACCAGAGTGTCTGCAACCTGGTGCCATTTATGCAAATCTGTGGCATTTCATTTCCCCTCTACATCACATGGATCTCCAGGGCCTCCTTCCAACAGCTGACTTCCATTATTATATCATATTGTCCCCATTATTGTATCATTTTTTCATTTTATTTCTATTTGTCCTTTTTTATTTGTAACTTCTGCATTCTTTTTGACAAAGTGATAGAAGCATGAAACATAAGTTGTCTGATTCAGGTCTCAATATGTCCCTTTATCCCCCCTCTCCCCTCCTCTTGTCACCTCCCCTCAACTCTACTGATCTTTCTGCAATTTAATGATAGATTTTTTTATTAGTGTTTTCTGGATTTACTGATGGGGGTCATCACTTACCTGTACTAATATGTAAATAAGGAAGACTGCTAGGATTCATTCCACTGCTCTTCCCCTATGCTCTCCCTCCTCCCTTTCCCAAAATGAAAAACAAAAAGTGCTGGAAACATGGTTCTGGACTCTGTATTAGTCCGCAGTAAAAGTCAAACAAGAGGAGGACTCATGCTCCTTGGTTTTATGTCAATAAACTAGGTTCTCAGTAGAGCAAGTGCTTCCTGCAGAGGTACATTTGGGACCTCACTGGGTGGTGTTACTTGCTGCTCAATCTACTACCCATTTTCCTTCCTGTGACATAAATATGACTCTTCTCCATCGTCTCAGCTCTCCATCACACCCACAATTATCATCTGTTAATTCCCTGATTATTTCTGCTACTTGGGATTGAATCCAGGAGCACTTCACAATGAGCTGCATCCCAAGGTCCCTCACAAGGGACTCTGCATTTGAAACATGGTCTTGCTAAGAAGCCCAGCTGGCCTCACACCTGCAATCCTCCTGCCTCAAATCCTGAGGAGCTGTGATCAGAGGGGTGCCTGATCACGCCTGGAAAACAATTACATTATTAATAACTACAAGGTTCTTAACCTATAATCAACACAATGATATCCCACCTGAAAACTGAGGATTTCACCTGATGCTTTAAGTCTTGTCTCCTTTGCCTCATTGATATCTTGGTACTTGCTCTGAGGGCCTTGCTCAGGTCCTGCCTCTGCCTTGGTGGATGCTGGCATCACTTTCCATAAACAGGACACCTGCCATTTGCACACACTCTGTATTTGACTGCTTAAGCATGCTTTGTGATTATTAAATTTACACTTAGTTATGTAAGTTAGATTTTGGGGATCCACATATGAATATGTTTTAACGGACATGAATACACAATGAATTGTTGTGTGTCCTTGTCTTTCACAACTGTTGGTGTTTGATGATCAACTAATAGCGTTAGCATCTCTCTCCATCAGACAACAGCTGGCCATTCCAGCTGTATTTTCACACTTACACTGAGACCTAGCTCCCTGACACAGGGGTGCCAGGCACCATGATGGATCCCAGGCTGTGCACACGCAGCTGTCCATCACCTGTCCCTCCTGGGTGTGGGGAGCCCACCAGCTGCTCTGCCCCAGTCACTGTGAAGCACAGCCTGGCTGTGGGCCACAGGTGCCCTGTGAGCTGCAGAGCCCCAGGACAGGGCCCTCTCTGCACATGGCCCTCACCACCCACCCTCACCCTCGCCCTCCCTGCACCTTCCCATCTCCAGGGGTCACTGTCCTCTCTCTTTCCAGGACCTGCTGCAGTAGCTTCCCCACATGAGGGATGGTGTGGTGATGGTCTCCCTCTGACTGACCCATTTCAGCTAGGTCCATGTGCTCCAGGGCCATGCCCAGGGCCAGCAGGGACAGGTTAAATTACCTTCTTCTCTGTGCACAGCATATTTTACACATATACACATATACAAGGGACAAAATGGTGATAATGAAAAGTACTTCAACAACCGTGTTAATGAGTTAATGACAGGATGCTTAGACTGCATGTCCCAATTGCTGTGCACAATGAAGAGAGGTCCTGTGCCCAAGCCTCAGGCTGTCCCACCCCATGTCTTGCTGGTCTCAGGACATGCTACACAGAGTGAGCTCTCTTGCCTGTTTCCCTCCAAGCTGGCCCTGTAGCTAGTAGAACTAGAGTACTGGAACCTTAGGGGACTTTCTCCAGTACTCTAGTTCTGCCTGTGCCCCAGGACTACCCAGTGAATCTTCTGGAATCAGGGTAGGGAAGACCAACCTCCACACTCGGGCACCCTGTGTGCCTGCAGAGTTAGCCCCATGGGAGCTGCCAGGTTGGCAGTTGGGTGTTGATCTCCAGACCAGAGCTGGCTCAGACCCACACTTACTCATCCCCAGGGCTGGATCCCCATCCTTGGAAGTTGTGTGTCCACCTCAGGCCCCAGCCCTGTGTGTGCTGAGTCCAGTCTGTGCTGCCTGAGCAGCTCCTCCTCAGCTCTCCTCTGCTGGACTTGTGGGGTTTCCTCTTGGAATTTGTTCTGGTAACTCCCTGGGACATGGTCACTGACTGATTCTTGGTGGCTGAGTGGAAACTGCTCGGGACCTGCTCCCTGTCCTGGTGCACCTGATACTCACTGTGCCCCTCTGGTGCTTCCCTGTGCTGCATTTCTGTTGGCTTCTGTCTCTCAGTTTCCACCTCCAGCCTCTGCTAACTTCCTGATCCTGGGATCTGGAGAAATTTTCCTTGCAGATCTCAACATCATAATCAAATGACTTTATGATCTTTGTGGTACCAGGTGGACCCCAGGGCCCTGTGCAAGGTGGAGCCTGTTCTACCTGTGGCCACACTCCAGGGCTGTCATTTTAGTTTGTGAAAAACAGCTGCACATCTTGGAGAGGCAGGAGCAGAGGTCCAGGTGCCTGAGCATGGCCTGTTGGTCAGCTCAGGACACATGGTCCACCCATCACCCCACACTGTCCCTCCTGGGAGGAGAGCCCTCCTGGTCCCTCCTGCGGGCTCTGCTGGTCTGCAGGGTGAGCGTGCTGCCCACAGCCACCCTCTGGGTGAGGACAGACAAGTGCTCCTGGGTCAGCCTGGCCATGTGCCTCTTGTCTCAGCCCCTCCCTCTCCTGACCTTGCTCACCACCCCAGCCCCTGTCCAGCTCTGCCCCTGTGAGGCCAACTTCTTACATGGACAGGAGACTGAGGCCAGGAAGAGGCTGTCCTTCAGGCCTGGCCTTTCTCCTAGCACTGTAACCTAAATTGGGCTCCTCAGCTGTGCACCCCTGTGGCAAGTGCCTGAGGCCATCAGCGCATGAAGAGGAGGTTTCCTTTGGCTCCTGACTTCCAATGTGCTCTAGTCCATGAAGAGAGGAGTCCACTGCATTCACACCTTTCCTGGGTGTGCCAGGAAATGCAGGGAGTCCACTGTGGGGACAGCCACTCACCTAGTGTGAAGGACTCCAAAGGGAGGGAAGCAGACATGGGGTCTGAGAGTCCCCTGATAGGGCATGTCCACAGTGATTGACAGAATTCCATGAGTCACCATGTCCTAAGGGATCCCGACTCCCTCACAGTACAAGGGGCTGAAGAACATCCTTAGCACATGGAATTTTGAAGGACAATGATGCACACTAATGATTCTATCCCTGGACACAAAGCTCTCATGTCCATCTCATAATGCAGGACACATTCAGTCCTCATCCTTGAGTCCCTAAAGGCACAACTACTTCATCTTAGCTCAGAAGTCCAGTGCCAAGACTCCCAAAGATTCAGGGAAACCCTACTGTGTGCCTGAAAACCAAAGAGGGCTTCCATACTCCCATGTTTTATGGAGGGTTCTTGGCAGCAGGGACTCTGACCCCTGACCCCCATCTGACCTCCAGCCCTTCCTTTCAAGTATCCATGTAAGCCTCCCTGACCCTGTAGCTCTCACAGTCTGCCCCCTGCAAAGCCAGCATGGTGTGGCTGAGGACAAGGTCACCCTCAGCAGGGAGCAGGTCCTGGCCACCCTTGAACCAGGGCTGGGAACTTCTGAGTCCCTTGCTGGCTGAACAGGGAAACCATGCCCTGGGCAGTCCTGGGTCAGGAGCCCAGAGCTCTCTCCCACAGGCCCTGCCCTGGAGGGTCTTTCAGATCTTCATCTCTGCCTCTGAGCTGGGGAAGCTGGGCCTTGTTGATCCCTGGGGTCCTGAACCACCCTCCATCCTCTGGGTGCAAAGCCCTGGGCTGACTGAACACAGCTGCTCACCATGGAGAGTGTGCTCAGCTGGGTTTTCCTGGTCGCTGTTTTCAAAGGTAATGAATGGAGAACCAGAGATCCTGAGTGTGTGAGTGGACAGGAGTGAGAGGAAGAGTGGGTGAGTGCCAGTGTCCTGACCAGGCTGCCTCTGTGTTTGCAGGTGTCCAGTGTGAGGTGCAGCTGGTGGAGTCTGGGGGAGGCGTGGTGCAGCCTGGGGGTCCCTGGAGTCTCCCTTCAGCTTTTATATTGACCTTTAGTGACTACTGGATGCACTGGGTCACCAGCTCTAGGAAGGGGCTGGAGAGAATTTCAAATGTTACTAGTGTTAGTGGTGATAGCCCTATTACCCTGATACCAAAAAGGGCAGATTCATAATCTCCAGAGACAATGCCATTTGCTGTACCTGCAAAGGAGCAGTCTGAGAGCAGAGGACACGGCCACCTCTTTTTTTTTTTTAATATTTTTTGGTTGTAGTTGAACACAATATCTTTATTTCTTTATTTATTTTTATGTGGTGCTGAGGATCGAACCTGGGCTGCGCACATGCTAGGCGAGTGCTCTACTGCTGAACCACAACCTCAGCCCGTGGCCACATCTTAATGAGCCAGAGACCTTTGGGGAGACCTCAATGTGAGCAAGACACAAACCTCTCTGAAAAGGCGCCATGAGCCAGCAGGGGGCGCCCAGCACACAGCGAGCTCTGGGTCAGCCAGGAGCAGGTGCAGAGGGACCTTGAGGGCTGCTCCCCTGTTGGTTGTGGAGGTTCCTCTCTATCCCAGGGTCCCAGGCAGCAAATTTCTCTAGTTCATGGTTCAGTTTTATATCTGAAGATTCTGAAGAAGATTTCACTTTGTTATTTTGCAAAGTGACAGGACAAAGGGCTGTCAGAGCCCCAAATTACAGGCTTCATTTAAAAGCTGGTTCCGTCCACACTGTTGGAGCTTTGTCTTCACCCATAGATCCCCAGGGATCCTTTCCAGATAGAGATTCCTGGTCCTCTGCTACACTTTTAAATTGGTATAACCACTGCAACAGAGCTGAGATTCACCCTGTACAAGCTCCGGGAGGCCACACCTGCTCCTGTGAGTGATGTCACAGGAAGCCACATGGTCTCCTGAGCCCTCTTCAGAGTTGAGGACAACACCTGCTGGGACACACCATCAGTTCCAGAGTGACTTGCTTCTCTGGACTCATTGTCAGACTAAATGGACAGTGGGTTGGGACACAGCTTACTCTAGGACACAGAAGGTTCACAGTCCAGGTACATCACCAATGGCCACCAAGGGAGGGACTTATTCCATATTCTGTGCCTGAGGCCAACCAGTAATCAGAATTTCTTCCACCATCAGGTCACAGAGACTCAGGAGGGCTCCACAGTCCAGCACAGGGCAGTGTGGCCCCCATCACAAGTGTGCACAGGCAGAGCTCATGGAGCCTGATCCCTCCAAACAGAAGAGCCCTTTAGCAGAAAGAGCAAGAGGAGAAGGTCCCCAGAGGTATGGGGGCTCATGTGCCTTGTCCTGCCCTAAGCCCTGTGTTAAGACCTTCCTGCAGAATCAGGAGGGACTTCTCATGACATTCCACTGTGACGTCCAGTCTGTGGACCATCCACAGACACACAAAATATAAGGGACACTTTGAGTCCCCCACAGTGATGTGCACGGAGATGTGGGTGGGTACCGCAGAAGTCAGCTGACCTGGGGAGCAGGGGAGAGAGCTGAGTCAGTGTCGGGCTCTGCAGGGAAAGCTCCACCTGGATGCTCAACATTAGCCAGCACCAGAGGAAGAGGCACCCAGGGCTTCCTCAGCCCTGTGCTAAGAAGTGGGCCGAGGAGGTGAGCCAGGGGTGTGGGCTCAGCAGCATGTTCCGGGTCATGAATGCCCAGGTGATGATGGCCGAATAAAA
The DNA here is from genome assembly GCF_048772815.1 of Callospermophilus lateralis. Taxonomy (NCBI): domain Eukaryota; kingdom Metazoa; phylum Chordata; class Mammalia; order Rodentia; family Sciuridae; genus Callospermophilus; species Callospermophilus lateralis. The sequence continues at coordinate 853,978 of NC_135307.1, forward strand.
CCAATCCAAGCTAACTAGTGAATGTGGCATTGGCTGTCCTCCAATGATTGGTACAGTCTTCCTGTGCAGCATCTGAACTTGGCCTTGTCTTTCCTGGGATTTGACACATCATGTGACCTGTGTGTCTGTCCCTGCTCTGATCAGGCTGCCTGCCGCTCCTAGGCTCAGCTGGGCAGGGGGCACACTTCTGGAAATGCATGCATCTGCCCCTGCATGTCCCCCTGTGACCAGGGAAATACATACAGGTGGCCTCATGACCACTTGTATTCCTAAGGCTTCAGAAACACCTGATTGAGCAGGTATTATGTCTTTCATTCTCTCCCCACACCCCGTGTCACCCATAACATAAATAATTCTTTCCTAAATGGAGGCTGAAGAGTCCCACAAGCTCCTTGCTCTTTCCACCTCAGGAGTGCATTCACTGCACCTTGGTCAGGTGTTCCTGGAGCAGCTGGGCCTCCCAGTCCTGGGGGCTGCATGGTGCTGGGGCCACTCTGGCAGCCTGGACAGCTGAGGGGCTGCTGGCAGAGCAGCAGAGGTGCAGTCCATCTGTCCCCAAGGGCTGCCTGGGGTGGGCCTCCAGCAGGCCCAGGTCAGCAGTGCAGCAGGCCCCATGAGTGGAGAGGTGGCTGTCAGATTAGAGGACAGCACAGGGCAGGCAGCACCTGGGGACAAGGGCGAGATGCTCTCAGCACCCAGGGTCTTCTTTTCACTCCCACAAGGACTCAGCAATGGCTGCTCAGGGCCTGCTCAGCTGCCCTGGGGACCTTGTTAGGGGTTATATGTTTCTGCAATGCCACCTGGGGTCCTGGGAAAGGTGTGTGGCACTTACAGCTGGCCCTGCTCTCAGCATGTCCTGCCACTCAGGGAGGGCCCAGGGCTCTTCCCTCCTTTGTACAAGTGTACTCCTTTGTACAAGTGTACTCCTTTGTACAAGTGTGGACGCCAGCTGCGTCCTGTGTCTGCAGGTGGATGGACAGTTCCTCCCTGACCAGCACACAGCTGGGTAGGGAGCTGAAGGGAGCAGCCATCCAGCTGCTTCCCAGGACCCTGGTGGGTCCCTGCATGGCTCTGTGCAGTGGAGCCTGGTGTGGAGCCCAGGCTGGCTCTGCTCTGTCCCCACCACTGCTGGGGCCTGTTTCCCAGAAGGTCCCAAGCTGTGCTGAGGGCTGGGGCTCAGTGGCTCCAGCAGCACAGGTGCCCCCTGTCAGGGGTGAAGGATGATTGACAGCTCCCTGTGTGGCAGGGGCAGAGGCAGCACCTGCACAAGGGGCCCCACTGAGGGTGGCTTCAGAGAGGTCCAGCCTGTCACCCATGTGCTCTGTGTGGTGGGGGCAGGATGAGCCCTCCCTCCCTCCACAGAGCTCTGTCCTGCACCAGTGGCCATAGACTGACCCAGGCCTATGGGCAGGGAGAAGAGCAGGGGCCTCTGCAGCTCCCTCATCCACTAAGGCAGCCTCCAGGCACCTGGCCGTGTAAACTAAAGTGCAAATTTCACATGTGCTAAGTGTGTGGACGTTTTTGGTTCAAGAACATGCAAACACACAGAAAGCATCCTTTGTAAACATCTAGAAAGTAACTGGATTACAGGTTTACATTTGAAGCACAAGTCCACAGCTTTTCAGATAAAAACAATAAATAAATTTTTGATGGTTCAGTCTGACAGCGAACTTTCAGATGTATGTCAAGATACAGAGGATGGGTCCCTGAAATTAATGTCTAACCTGCAGGAACTTGGGCCACTCAGAGGCAAGGGAGAACGTGGATGCCCTGGTTCTTTTAGTGGGCACTGGGTGCTCAGGTCATGGCCTGTCCAGCTCTGTGCTTCATAGCACCTAGGTGAGCCCAGCCAGTGTGCCTGCTCCCCTGCCATAGGGCTTGTCCCCTTGGTCCTGGCCACAGGCAAGGCTTCTCCTGCAGTCCTGAGCTTAGGACTTGGAGAGGTTCTTCTGCAGACTCGGATGTTCACCTCACAGGGCAGTATGACTGGTCACAGTGTGCATGACTCCAACCACTGCCATGGGAGACCCTCACCTACCACAGGACCATAGTGCTGGCTCTTACTTGCCACAGAGGAGTAGTTATTATGTAGTCACAGCAGCTGTGGCTCAGTGTGTCCAGGGGCAGTGGGGGCCTCTGTGGCTGCCCCTACAGAGGTCCAGTGCATGCATAGAGATGGTGTCCATGTGCTTCTCACAGTGACAGGGACAGAGTCCAAGATCTGTGGGGCATGGCAGCATGACACAGTCCTCAGAAAACACAGAAACCCCAAGGACAGGAAAGGAGCCCTGCAGGAGGGAGTCCCTGCAGAGGCCTCCACAGGTCATCCTCAAAGGACTGAGCCCTAGGGACATTGCAGTGCCCCCAAGGAGGAGTGCAGAATGCAGTCAAGGACATGGCCAACTCCTACTGTGCAGAGCCGCTCAGGGGACCTCAGTGTGAGCCAGAAGCAAACCTCCCTCAGGAGGCACCTGTGGCCAGCAGGGGGCGCTCAGGAGCAAGGAGTTGCTGATTGACTAGTGGATTTTTTCCAGTTGTGGTTCTCATTTTCCTGTAAAGTGACACACTTCCTGAGAAAGGCCTCCACAGTTATGCCTCTGGGCCTTCAATATATGTTCATCAATTTAAAAAATAATGATTAACTGGTTGATGGTGTGACCTTGAATTCCTTGGTCCTCAATTGAATGTTCAGAGAGCAATATCTTCATGTCTCATGTACATAAATTCTAAATTTATAAAGGTCCCCGAACATACAATATACGTCCTCAAAGAGTAATTTGAAATCATTAAAGTTGCAATTATTGGCTTTTACAGCTGGAGATTAATTGATGGCCCAGAACACCTGGGCCACTTTGCACAACCACAGAGACCCACAGTGTCATGTGCAAGCTCCGACCCTCAGGGTCCAGCACCCCAGGAGCTGGCCCAGGAGATGTGGCTGCTGTGGCTGTTGCTGGCTCTATTCTGCAGGGAGCTTCCAGGAGGAACACCTGCTGCCTTTCCCTCAGGCCTGGCCTTCCCTGGAGGACATGTCCACATTCTCTGTCCACAGTCACTCCCTGTTCCTGGGTAATTCTTCTCCCACCTGACACATCAGCATGGTCCTCCCCGTGACGTCTTCCCATCCTCTGTGCCCTGCATCTGTGTGGACCACAGGAGGTGCATTCTGCACACTCCACATGAGACCACAGGCTTGGCAGACATGGTGCTGATGATGGACAGCAACAGCCTGGACACGCCTCGCCCCTACCTGCACATGAGCGTCTCACACAGTCGGTTATTTCCCTGGGATCTTTATGTCTATATGAAATGAGGAGATTAAATCCCCTGGAAACTGACCAGGTGGAGGGATTACCAGGACCAGGCATTTTCTGTCATTGTTCACATATGAGGTGGCCCACAAGCTCACGTGTGAGACAAAGGAGAGAGGACTAGATTACCAGAGCTCACCTAAAGTGGATTAATCCGCTAACATGGATTGTGCTGCAGCCACTGTAGGCAGGAGAGGTGGGCTGGAATACTTGGATCACTGAGGTGTGCCTCTGGGGGACACTCTGTGGAGCTCACCTGCTTCCTGATGGCCATGTCCTGAGCTGGTTTCCTCCTCCATGCCCTTCTGCCATGGTGTTCTCCCTCCCTGGCCAGAGCTAAGGACTTGCCACCATGCACTGCAACCTCCTAAGTCATGACCCAAAGGAAGCTTGTCCTCCTCTGTGTTCTCAGAATTTTGGTCAGGTGACAAAACACTGTCAATATTGATATATTTTTAGGAGGTTTTCTTAAGGCCACATCATACATCCACTAAGTTTCTCTGATTTTCATGAACACTCTGTGCTGAATGGTGAAAGCAAACTGAAGCCCTGGAACAGGTGAGGTGGGGAAGACCCCACACCTGGCACAGGTGAGGTGGGGAAGACTGTCACATGGAGGGCTCCAGGATCCCCAGGTCAGGAGGTGGGGTCATCTTAGGAAGCCTCCTAGTTAGATACCTGGAAGAACAGATTTCTAATCAGATGATTTTCTAGGACTTGGAAACTTCACCCAGGGGCACATCTGGATTTGCAGGTGGTGAAACATGGAGACCCGCATGTGGGGGGCCGTGACACTGAATGCCTAGCATTGTTCTTCCCATAATTAGAAGAGGCTCTGTCGGTCACTTTCGCAGTGGCCTGGACACTGCCCAGATCCTCAAGTAGCAGAATGTGTCTTCATGCATAGACATGCCTTCCCCCAGCCCCAGGGGTCGAATTACCTAACCTGTCCTTGTAACCCTGCCCCTCTTGACCTTTTTTGGATGGAACTTTCTAAATACTGAGGGTCTCCCCAATAAAAGCTCATTTTCAAATGTGCTAGGTCTCCCTCGCCAGCCCCTTGGGACTGTCCTCACTCTCTCATTTGGGGAGCTTGAGGCCAAGAGCAAAGGAGCCATCCTGAAGTTTGATATGAACGTAAAGTGTGTGTCTGTGCTTTATTTGATATCACAGGGAATTCCCATGAGTGACCACAAGTTTACTTGCCCCCTGCTGGTCAGGTGTGGCACCAGCAGGTCTGACCTGAGCCACCCCAGGACCAGGAGGTGATGCTGCAGGCTCAGTGTTTGCAGGGAGCTCATGGTCAACACCCAGGGAACAAGGAGAGGAGACCATATGTCTTATTAGTGTGCTGTGCTCACTCAGTTAGGCAGGAGGTCAATTCCTGAACCTCATCAGGAGGTCAGCAACTACACCTGCCCTCTCAATTACCCCCACCTCACTAAAGACAGTGTCCACTGTTCTCTCCAAATGCTGGGCTGTGGGCAAGGCAGGGCTCACTGCAGTGATGCTGCACAGGGAAGGGGACTGGGCCTCCTCCCTCACCCAGCCTGCCCTGCATGCTGTCCTGTCTGTGGTCAGCCTGGCCCTGCTGATCTGGGGGACTCAGGGGCTCTCAGCCTCAGGCTGCAGCTGAGAGCTGCCTCTGCCCCCAGGACTCCCACCTGGCCCAGCACCTCCATCCTGTCCTCTCCTGGTGGAGACCAGAGGGCAGGACAGGTGAGGGGAAGAGCTCAGGGCAGATTCCCACCCACTGCTGTCCACAGGCATTGGCTGGACAGTCAGGAGGACAAGCAGGGCAGAGGGTGGGGAGGGCAGTGGGCACACAGCAGGAAGCCCCTGCCCTCCTGAGACCCTGCTCCCTCCTCTCCTGCTCAGTCTGCAGCCCCCAAATCTCACAGAGATGAAAGAGAAGAACTAGTCCTGAGAACAAAGGGGGGCTCTTCTCCTGGATGTGGGGAACCCCATCCCCAGCCCTGGGCTCTGTTCAGTCATCACTGAGGGCTTCTCCTTCAGGGCTGGGGGTGAACCTGGGCCTCTTGCATGCTGGGCACGTTCCTGCCACTCTGAGACCCTCCCAGGTGCAGGAGGAAGGTCTGGGAGGAGGCAGGGCTGGGCTCAGGAGGGTGGGCTCCCCCTCTGACAACCTCCAGCCCCCTGAAACCACCTGCTCTCCTCTCACAGGTAAAGCTCCACCTGGGTTCCAGACAGGGACACAGCTCAGGGCACAGAGGACCTGGGCAGCCTGACCCCAGCCTCTCCAGATATCAGAAGAGCCTCACCCACATGCAAATCCCTCCTCCTGCTCTGGGTTCAAAGGCCCTCTGGGCTGTGGGAGCTCCCAGCTCTCTGCTCAGACAGGGCTGAGGTCTCTGGGAAGCAGGTGTGGTCTAGAAGATGAGGCTGCTGGGTCTGGTCCTGTGCCTGGCCACAGCTCCCCAAGGTGAGTGTCCCCAGTGTCAGACCTGGGTCCATGGGGAGGTTGTGACTGCAGGTGACTGACAGGGTGTGACTGTCCTTGTCCCCAGGTGTCCTGTGCCAAGTGCAGCTGCAGGAGTCAGGACCTGGCCTGGTGAAGCCCTCGCAGACCATGTCCCTCACCTGTGCTGTCTCTGGATTCTCCATCACAACCAGTGGTTATGGCTGGAGCTGGATCCGTCAGCCCCCAGGGAAGGGGCTGGAGTACATAGGGCTCATATCTAGTGGTGGTAGCACTAACTACAGCCCATCCCTCAAGAGCCGAGTGTCCATCTCCAGAGACACGTCCAAGAACCAGTTCTCCCTGCAGCTGAGCTCCCTGACCACTGAGGACACAGCCACCTATTTCTGTGCCAGAGACACAGTGAGGGGACCTCAGTGTGAGCCCAGACACACACCTCCTGCAGGACGCCCAGGGCCAGCAGGGGGCGCTCAGCACACAGGAGTCAGGTGCCACCTTCAGAGCACAGAGGAGAGTGGATGCTTTCTCTCCAGGTGATCAGCGTCTCCCTGGATCCCATCATGGAGAACCTGGAGGTCTCTTCTGCCTCAGATCATCCCATGCTGTTCTCTTATGGAGTCAGGAGTGTCTTTCTCCACTTATCTCAGGTCAGAATTTTGAAACCTTTCCTGACTTCCTTCCTGATGAGGTCTTGTCATCAGAGGTGACAAGAGTTAAGGGAACTGAGACAAAGGCTGGGGACTTATTTTTCCCTGAAGGAATTTCCTCAATAGGCAGCTCCATGGTTCCCCTAAGAAGAGTCCCCGCAGGTTGGGGTCCCATTCTAAACTGCTTTTTCTGGTCTCTTTATAGGGGCCACAAAAATCTTAGCCTGGCATTTTGAAACACATTAAGCGCCTGGACTGTCACAGTTAAAAACTCTTTTAGGTTACCTCTAGTATTTGGAAGTGGTTCTGTAAACCCTTTAAGTTTTGGGAGGTTTTGTTGTTACTGTGAGTATCTGGGGCTGAGAGACAAAAGCCAAGTTTCCTAGACAAAAGGATACTTTACATATCTTAGAAAGCTTAGAAAGGATGATCCTAAAAACTCTCTAGTTCTAAGCTGCCCTCTGTAGGAACTGACTGTCTACTCTGCTAGCCACCTGCCCACTTCCTAAATGAAGGCAATCTCCACATGCTTTATGACCTTTGGCTTTTACTTTTAACATCTGTTGGCAGCCCTTTCAATGCAAGCTTTGGTCAGCCCACTTGGAAACCTTTTTAACCATTGTTTTTAGATGGGTGTCAGGCCAGGTGGGATTAGGTTTCCCATAAGGAGGCTAACAGCCAAAACAATGGGCAGAAAGAAAAGGAAGGTGAGAGACAAGAATTTATCCAGGCAGAGAGTGTGACTGTGTCCAAAGGTGGGGGTCACCAGTCCCTGTCTTGTCTCACTAAGTTGGGGAAAAAAGTTACAAGCAAACTGAAATGGAGACTAACCTAAACAGACAACAGGGAAACACACTGTAATAGCACCAACAAATAGGACAGGACAAAAACCCAAGTCAGTCACTCTCCTCCACATAATCCCAGCCTCCAGACCCTCCTCCAGACCCTCCTCGGGATCCACTCTGGGAGCTCTGCTGGGTCTGGACCAAGGCCTCCTCAGGCTCAAGGTCTCTTTACACACCTTTGGGCTTTACAATCAAGCACCTGAAACACTTGGAAAGGTTTGCAATCAAGTGCTGATGCACCCCCAGAGGAGCCCCTGACACACCTCAAAAGATTTACTATCAGGCACTTGGAACCTCTAAGGGTTTACAGTTAAGTCACAGATAGAGCCAATGAGGGACCTCCCAACACATGCACTTCCATGGAAGCCAGAATTAGGCAGTCAGTGTAGACAGGTAAATCAAGTCAGGTCGGTCAAGGAGGCCAATTTTGAGTGAGTCTGGGAAGTTGGAGACTGTCCCCTGAGGGATCTTCTGTAGAACCTGCCCTGCTCCAACCTGTTGCCAGGGTAACCTGTCCCAGGAATTGCCCTCCCTCCAGGGAGCTCTAGGGTTGTTAAAGTGTCCTTGTCTCCTCCACCTGCCCTTCCCCCTTCAGCCCACCTGGTCCCACCTGCTGGCCTCCCACCCAGCACTCCTGGGCCTAGTCATGTCCACGGGAAGGAGAAAGGTAAGGGGAAAAGACGGGAGGACAAAGGAATCCTAGGACATATAATAAGGGCAGAACCTCGATTCTCCTTGGGATACCAGGACGCCAGCTAGGGCCCCTTCTCCCCCACGGGAGAAGTCTAGGTCACCCCTTTCTAACCAGCCCTGCTTCACATGCTTGCTTCCCTGTGCTTCTCTAACATTCAAACTTCAACCTGTGGGGAGCAGACTCCTCACCCATAACCTGCTGTATCACTATCCTCCTTCAAAGCCTCTGCATTTACAGATGTGCATCACACCAGAGCTTTCAAAGGAAGACTCAAATCAGTCACCACAAAATGTCCAGCACCTCACAGAGAGCTCCCAAACTAGATGTGGGGCCACCTCTCTCTGCTTCAGAGGATCCAGGATTCCCATGTGCCTCAGAGCCACATCTTGACTCCAGGGTTCATCTCACTGGGGCCTTCAAAATGTTCAAGTCAGATTGCAATAAATCTCCATGTTGATCTTAAAGCAGGAGATGGAGCATTTGTTCACCAGTTGGAGGTTCAGATCCACCAGCTGGTGGGACAAGGGGTAGGCTGCAAGTCTAAACCCTTCAACCCCATCCTGGGGTTTGAGTACACCTTTTATAGACCAAAACCACGTTAAAGACACCTTAAAGCATAAGGGGTTGCTGCTGTATTTCAAAACCATAAATAAACATCATGAGATCTAAAATCATAGGCAGAAAAGAGAGTGGGCCAACACGTCCCCAGTTGGGCACAAGTTAAAGATTGTTACCAATGTCTACACAATCAGTCTCTGACAGGGCACATGTCCAAGGAAAGCAGCAACCAAAGGAAGAACACTTTTATTATATAAGACTTGCCACTGTGTGTTGCCAAGCATGCTAAGCAACTGTTGATGGGGACAGAGGAGGGGCTTTCCTGGGAGAAGCATGTGTTACATGATGTGGGGTCTCAGGGCAAAGTGGAGTCTGTTTGTTCATTGCCCATATAGCCTATCCATAACAATACAATGTACAATTTTTTGTGTTTTAGAAAACAAAATCATATTTCCAGACTGTTGCCACAGATCCTTTGACTAATCAAACCATTCCTAAAGGGAAACCTAAACTGCTTGCCCACATGGCCCCCTGTCACCCAGAATCAGCCAAGGCTGTCACCCATTTCCCCTTACAGCAGTCAGGGTTCCATTTTCAGAGGGGGACTGATGTCAGGTGGGGGTGGCACAGGTCCTTCAGTGTAGGTGACAGTGACTGGGTCAGCAAGATGGGGGCTGACTCTGCAGGAGACAAAATGCTAACACCTCCAGGGCACCTCCCCCTTCCAAGCTGCCGCCAAGGTTCCCTGCCTCCAGGGACCTGCTCCTCCTGCTAGGATTGCTAGTGAGTAGCCCTGGGGCTCCCTTCCTGCTGCACCCCTGGGGCGCTCCTTTCCCACCCTGGATCCCTCCACCTTTTGTGTCACAGGGTCAGGTTGGGAGGAGGAGGGGGTGAAACTAAAGGAAATCTAAACTCTACATAAGGGACAGGACCCCCCCCCCACTCCCTCAGGCACCAACTTGGACCCCTCCTCTGCAGAGGACCCTCTGTCCCTCTCTCTCTGTTCTATTTTTTAAATAAAACATTTTGCTCTTGCAAAAGAGTATATACTGCATCTGCATCCACAGGGCATTTTCTGAGTGCTTCAATTTCCACAATGATCTACTTCCTGTGTCCTCTGCCTCACTGAAACCTCAGGACTGGCTCAGGGGGATCAGTCAGCAGTTTCCTGAGCCCTGGTGGATACTGGGGTCACTCTCTCTAAACATGACCTCCTTCATCAGCAGAGAGTCTGTATTAGAGTTTAAGCCTGCTTTTCTGAGTATAATATTTGAATGTATTTATGTAAATTAGATTTCAGGAATTTGTAAGTTGAAAAGATTTCTTTCTTTCATATCTAATTAATTTTATCTAAACAAATTACTTATTGCACTTTTAAGTCCCAAATATAAACATAAATATAAAACATATAGGCTCATATATAATTCAATAAATACATGTTCTTTAAAAAATTTGAATAAATCCTGAAAGGATATCAACAGTTTTAAATATCTCAACATTTGGGATTAAAGAAAGAAGATGCTAGTAGATAGACTACTCATAAATATTTTGCCAGTAAATGGAGTTTAATTTAGTATAATTTTTAACAACTTTCCATAGTAAATAAGTACTTGATAGTTGTAAACTTCCTAAAATCTCACAACAAACAAAATTGCACAATTTAATAATTAGAAATCAATGAGAATTTTTTTAAATTTTTTTATAAAAAAGAAGAATTTTTAAAAATATGAACACATTAGTTGATATGTAAATGATTTTCTTTACATTCAGGTAATTATGATGACTTAGCAAAAGAAATTGAAGATAAGATAAATGTGGTGAGATGTTTTTAAAGCTTTAGCTTCTCAGAGTTGCATAATCATTATATACAAATTCAAGCTGAGATAAACCTGCTGTGATTCTTGTCAATTAGTTGCTCAGCTACCTTGTCTCAGGGGTTGGGGGTAGTGGGGGGGGTGATTGAGATGTGGAATCAACACACAGACTCCGGGAGCTGGTGACAGAACTGGCTGGAGACCCACCTCAGGTCGTCCAGTAGCTCAGTTTATTTTTGGAATGCATACAATGGATATAGGGTTTAAATGGGGCATGCCCATCAATCATGCACAAGCAAGATAGTATCCATAAGCCAATCATCTTATGCCTAATGTAACCACACTAGGAGGATGCTCTAAATATTGCTATCATCAGGAAGGGTCTTGTCCGTAGGGGAGGGGGTTTCTATGTTAAGTGTTCCATGTTGAAGCTCCTAGTGATAGACCCAACCTGATTTTCTCTTAAAATTGGGAGCCATCTCACCACAAAGCCAGGAAAAACTAATTTCACCTTCACTATAAATTACTGCAAATTTTGAGCCTACTTGGAATGCCTGCCCATGCCTTGAACTCACCCATGCCTGGCTCTTTGACCAGATACCAGCCCTCTCTGAAATTTTAGTGAGGCCTCATAAATCTTGGCCTTCCCTGGCCAGATAACGACCCTCTTTGAGGCTCTAATGACCTTCATAAATTCTGATGCCAGGGCCAGCAAAAATGTTATGTGCCACAGTCTGGCTGCAGCAAAATAACCAGGGGTGACGAGCATCTTATGTAGACTGATACAGCAGGAGTGGGAGCCCTTTATTGTAGGATATTAGGGGTATATATACATTACACACAGCTTATCTTAATTAACCTAAACTAAATACAGCAGTCAACCAATAAGGAATCTCCACACTTAATGGTTCGCTGGCATTACTTCACAAACCACTCCCTCTGGCAAAATGCCAGGTGCCATCTTGCCGTGTTTACAGACCCTAACATTTCCCCCTTTTGTTTAATTTAAATAATGACCATAGTGGTTTTTACACAAACACCATAAATAATCTGCTACAAGCAGAAGGGGAGGATACAAAATGCCACAATACCAAGCCAATTGATAGCTCCATGCAAGAAGCCCTTGGAAAAATTATACCAGCAATGACACTGTTAGCAAAGATATTGAGTTACAATTTGTTGTAGATTACAGTTTGTTGTCTCAGTCCAGGTAAAGCAGTGTCTCAATAGATTAACTCACAGTTCAGATAAATCACAGTCCAGGTAAGTTCTGCAGGCAACTAGCTTGATCTAAAGTCTCATCCGGTTCTCAGCAACACTGGAAATTCTTCCACCCTCGTCCTCACCAGCACTGGGATGAAGGCAGGAACTCCAGCAATGCTGGCTAAAGAAAATCCTATAGCATTCCACTAAGAAAACAACCTTCTGAACAATTTGGTACATTATCTCAAGGTTTTTTACATTTGAAATAAGCCTTAATAGTGTTCATTACTCATTAGCTTCCAGGTGTGGGAGAACCATTGTTGTTACTGGCCTTGGAAATGATCAAAATTCAGGGATGTGGGCCCTCTTCTGACTGTACTGTCCCAGGCAGCCCCAGATGGCCCCAGGGAGAGTCCGGGGAATGTTCGGACTCAAACTGCCACTGGGCACCGGGAGCAAGAGCCTGCGAGACTGTGCCTCCAGGTCAGGTTTGGATTTGGGCTCTTGTAGTGGCGTCCTGCTCCGGGGGGGGGGGGGGGGGGGGGGGGGGGGGGGGGGGCAGGGAAGATCCGGCTATCGCTACTTGGAAACTCCTTGCTGCGCCATGACCAGCTCGTGCACGTGGCAGCCGCTGCGCCAATTCATGCACCCTCCAGTAATGAAAAGTATTCAGTAATAGCCTTTTGCTGCATTTTTTTCCTGATAATCCTTCTTCTTCTGAACTTTCTTTTTCTCTCTGACTAGAGTTCCTGGGCTTTTATCAACACATGCCCTAACTACTCTTGGTTACATTGGGGTTCCTCTTTCCCTTATCAATTTACCTAACACCCCTTCCATATTTTCATCACAAAGACAATACAATACACGGAGACAAAACAAGACACAAACATACTTTATCAATCTTCTCCATTTTCTCAAAATGGCCATTTTTCCTCTTGCCCTATCTGCCTAGGGATGAGCAGATTTGTTCCCGTCCTATCTAGGGACGGGCAGCTTTTTTTGTCACTTACCTCTGAGTGTCCCGGGGCTCCTGGTACGGGCCACCATCTGCCGCCATCCGGCTGCAGCAAAATAACCAGGGGGTGATGAGCAACTTGTTAGATTGATACAGCAGGAGTGGGAGCCATTTATTGTAGGACAGAGGGGTATATATACATTACACACAGCTTGTCTTAATTAACTTAAACTAGATACAGCAGTCAACCAATAAGGAATCTCCACACTTAATGGCTCACTGGCGTTACTTCACAAACCACTCCCTCTGGCAAAATGCCAGGCGCCATCCTGACATGTTTACAGACCCTAACAGTTATGCTCATCAAAGTTTTGTTATCTGTAAAGCCCCTTTGTGTAACTTTCTGGACTATAAAGCTACGCTGCAATAAAGTTGCAGAGCTGTCTTGTTCTCGAGGTTTTGGGTGGGAGAGGCAGCCCGACCGGTTGAAACAATAAGCTTGCTTTAATTTGATTTTAATTGGAGTCAGTGGTCTTTTCTTGTGTCCTGGTCTAACACTAGCTATCAGTTTCCTGGCCTGGCAGCTTGGCAACACTAACCACAAAGCTAAGGATGTGGTTTCACTAACGGCTCGCTAGAGCACAGCATCCCATCCTGCAGGCCTTCCTATCAGGCCTGAACAAGTGTAGATTCCTCAAGCACTCTGAGCTGCTTCTAGCTGCTAGCTGTAAACAGAACGTTATTCCAACATAAACCAATTGGTTACTTACATGGGCAAATAATGGATTTGACAAATTTTGCCTCAGACTAGGCTACAGATTAGTTCACAGCCATACATGGAATAATAGTCCATTTCATTTGTTTTCATTTTATGCCATGTTGATCTCATAAGTAGTTTAGTGGATTCAATTACCCCAATTTGTCCTATGCACTATTAAATATAAACCCTAGGCATTCAGTGCTTCTCTATCTCAAAACCTAAAGACATGGAAATAATGAAAAATGCCTTCTTCAGCTATCTTCAATGGCAGAATGAGCAATTATATGTTATATTTTTCTTTCACATGTAATGATATCTCATCAGCCACATCATTAAGAATGTCAGCATCTCTCTCCATCAGACACATAGCTGGTGATTCCAGCCGAATTTTCATAGTTACACTAAACCTAGCTCTACTGAGGCAGAGGACAGCACCCTGACACAGGGGTGCCAGATGCCAGGCGCCATGGTGGATCCCAGGCTGTGCCTCCTTGGTGTGGGGAGCCCACCAGCTGCTCTGCCCCAGTCACTGTGAAGCACAGCCTGGCTGTGGGCCACAGCTGCCCTGTGAGCTGCAGAGCCCAGGACAAGGCCCTCTCTGCACATGGCCCTCACCACCCCCTCACCCTCGCCCTCCCTGCACCTTCCCATCTCCAGGGGTCACTGTCCTCTCTCTTTCCAGGACCTGCTGCAGTAGCCTCCCCACATGAGGGATGGTGTGGTGATGGTCTCCCTCTGCCTGACCCATTCCAGCTAGGTCCATGTGCTCCATGGCCATGCCAGGAGGGACAGGATGCCATTCTTCTGTGCTAAATTGCAATCTTCCTGTATAGAATGCATATTTTCTACAAGTGCATTAAGGGCCAATATGTGATCAAGAATAAGGCTCAAGAGCCCTGGGAGAGGAGTAAGGAAACATCTTGTGGACTGTACATCCCAACAGCTGTGTGCACTGGGCAGAGGTCCTGTCCAGCATCACTCCCTACTATTCTAGGTCGCTCCTGAGGCTGAGGGTTCACAAGGAGAGAGCTGTGCTGCAGCAGGTTCTGAAGACCAGGGTGCAAACACCCAGGTGCTGCTCCTGACCAGGGCCCTGAGGCTGCAGCACCACATGGCAGGAGGCAGGAGGCAGAGAGAGGAGACGGGGCTGGACCCCTGAGTGGTGCTGGGGTCCCCTGGGGCTCAGGGTGCCAGGAAGGCTCTACCAGCCCTAGGGAGTCTCCCATTGAAGTGCCATTGATCCACACCTGGGGCACCACCAGTGAACCCCTTCATCTGCTAGATTCCTGATTACCTGCATTGACAAAGATGTCATCGATTTTCACAAGGACACAGTTCAACTGTGGTCTCCATGACACACATCAATAGTTAAAGGGAACTAAAGGCTCCTGGTAATGGGAAGGCTCTCTCCTGGGTCTGAGAGAGCAGGAGATCACAGCTCTGTGACCTTAGTGTCCAGCTGTGCTGCTGCTCCTCCCACAGTGACCTCTGTGACATGCCAGGCATCTCCACCATGACCATGAAGGACACACAGGGCTGCCTCCACCAGGTGACCTTCCTGCTCCTGTGACTGCCTGAGCTGAAGGAGACCCACTGCACATCTGTGGTCAAACAGAGCCACCTGGAGCTGACCCACCAGTGACAGGGACTCACTTGATTAATCCTCCTAGAGCCCAGGACCTTGAGAAGTGGACCTGTCCTCTCCTGGTTGACCCCGTGTGACCCATGGCTTCTCCTGCACTAGCTCTGCCCCAGAACCTCAGGCCAAGGAGCCCAATGTCTGATCACACTTGAGATCCTGCCCAGGTGATCAGAGGCCAAACATCTGGCTGACCCTGAGGGACAGCAGCAGTGACCCTGGGAAGAGCAGCCTGGGTTCCACTTGCTCTGCCCCAGTCAGATGTCCCCAGAGGCCGAGAGGCCCAGAGACCAGGGAGGGCAGGACAGGGGCTTCACAGGTGGGCTGGGAGGGCTGCACAGTGTCCATGCACTTTGTTCCAGGATGAAGGAGAAGCCCAAATCCAGGTGCACTGCAGGGATGCTCCTGGCATCTGGGACGCTGTAGCTGCTGCAGACAGTGGGGACCTGCTGCCTGGGACACAGCACATGGGTCTGCAGAGCAGAGGGGAGAGGTGGACGAGCTGAGCCCTCCACATCTGTGGTCCCAGCTGAAGGACTTTCCTCATCTGCACCATCACAGACTGAGGCTGAGAGGACAAGGGACCAGGGACCTGTGCTCCACCCTGCACCCACTGCTGCCCTGGTGGGGACGATGGCACAGCTGTGCTCACACCCTTATGTATCAGTACAGCTGCTTCAAGTCAGCCAAGGTGCAGAGGGAAGTGGGAAGCCAGAGGCAGACCCAGTGAGCTGACAGGGGCCCAGAATTCTGAAGATGGGCTGTCATCCACCAGGAACTTCATGGTCCTTAAATGAACACTGGGTGCAGCAAACACACACTTTTTTCTTCATCCACAAAGGGGCTCCAGTGACCCCACAAGCCCTATCCTGTACTGTCCATGAGCTGCTTCATGGAGCAGAGGAATTGAAGAGAAAAGCACATGCCCAGACACTGGGATATTCCTGTCACTTGCATTTCCTGGACAGCATGAACAACATGTTTAATATTATGAGTTAATCTTTCATGAATAAAATGCCACCAACCATCTCGAACATGTTCAAGTTTGCTCTGAGCACAGATATCTCTAAGGCCTCCACCCAGAGCTGCTATATAGCAGGAGGACATGCAAATAGGGCCTCCCTCTGCTCATGAAAACCAGCCCACCTGACCCTGCAGCTCTGCACAGGAGCCCACCCTGGACTCCCAGCTCAGCCCACTCAGTGATCAGGACTGAACACAGCTGCTCACCATGGAGAGTGTGCTCAGCTGGGTTTTCCTGGTGGCTGTTTTCAAAGGTAATGAATGGAGAACCAGAGATCCTGAGTGTGTGAGGGGACAGGAGTGAGAGGGAGAGTGGGTGAGTGACAGTGTCCTGACCAGGCTGCCTCTGTGTTTGCAGGTGTCCAGTGTGAGGTGCAGCTGGTGGAGTCTGGGGGAGGCCTGGTGCAGCCTGGGGGTTCCCTGCGACTCTCCTGTGCAGCATCTGGATTCACCTTCAGTGACTACTGGATGCACTGGGTCCGCCAGGCTCCAGGGAAGGGGCTGGAGTGGGTCTCATACATTAGTAGTAGTAGTGGTACCATTAACTATGCTGACTCTGTGAAGGGCCGATTCACCATCTCCAGAGACAACTCCAAGAACACCCTGTACCTACAAATGAGCAGTCTGAGAGCAGAGGACACAGCCACCTATTACTGTGCCAGGGACACAGTGAGGGGACCTCAGTGTGAGCCCAGACACAAACCTCCTGCAGGGTGCCCAGGGCCAGCAGGGGGTGCTCAGCACACAGGAGTCAGGTCAGCCAGGAGCAGGTGCAGAGGGAGGAGAGAGCAGCTCGGCTCAGGCCCTGAGGTTCCTGCCCACCCAGCACCTCCCTGACTTAGCCTTCCTGTGTGATAGTAGGAGCAAATGTGACTCCATTTTGTTTTATGACTTCATCCTGTAAAACAACCATACCAAATAGAAGAGTCATGACTGGGGCAAGATGTTCTTTTCCTTTTGCTATAGAAACCTTTAAGAGCACGGAACTACCTAATAGGGCACTGTTTCTGTAACTAGGGTAATGGGGCTCTGTTCTGTAACTGGGGTTACTGGGATAACTGTGACTGGTTAGGCTTCCCATCGCTTGACTGCACTGTCCTGCTTCTGTAACCTGGCTTGCTTGCATTGGCTAGACCCCCGAACATCCCTTTTGTGGTTTTCAGGCTTATAAGGAGCACCCTTGCAATTGTTCAGGGCTGATCAGGGGAACAGCTTTATGTTCTGGTCAGCTGCCACCGGTGTGTGTCAGTAAAGGCTTGATTCGATTATATGTGAGTGGTCTGGAAGTCAGTTTATGAAACCCTGGGACAAAGCTTTAACTATAACACCTGCAGATTCTCAAGGTCCCTCCTCTGCCAGACCCTCTGTGAGGTGGTTCTTCTCTAGGTCCTGCTTGTCTGGAATTCTCTCAGCACAGACCAGGCAATTTTGCAGATGGAGGTTACTTTTCAGGGACATTTCCTGAGCATGGCCTTTAAAGTGCAGTTTACAGATTTTTCTTTTCCTCATTAAGGATCGAATCCAGGGTGCTCCACCCTTGAGCTCCATTCTAGGCTTTACGTGTCTTATTTTGAGATAGGTCATCCCTAAGATGCCCAGGCTGACCTTGAAGTTATGATTCTCCTGCCTCAGACTTCAGTATCCTGGGGGCTACAGGTGAGCTCCCCACACCTGTCTGAACTTTATGGACTCCTGACACCATGTCTCACTCCCTGTCTGTTCAGGAGATTCCCATGTACTCTTCAAATGACTCCTTACAATTCCCTGTCCACCCAGTGACCTTCCTGTGATGGATCAGGTCACAGCACACAGTTCTCACTGGAGCCCACCTACTGCAAGGACTTTCCACCCCTGGGGACCATGTGCAAAGTCTGGAGGGAGTTGTTTTCACATGTGAAGGAGGGATTCTCCTGGCTTCTAGATTTTAGAGACCAATGAGGCTGCCATGCATCCAACCATCACAGAAGAGTACCCACAGCGAGGAATTATCTGACATGAATGTGCATGGACTAACCAGAAAAATGGTGACAGAAAAGCCTAAATCTTAATAAAATGCACAAAATGTGTATATTCAGAGTGAACCTTGTGTGTGTGAGCTGTCTTTCCCTCATGATGAGGCTCTGTGACACCCACACCTCAAACCTAGGGCTCCATATGGTGGACACACCCACTCCTCATGCAGCTGTGCATGGCCTGTGGACAGGGATGACCTAAGCAAAGTCTTCAAGAGAAAGGGGCACCCTGGGCAAGGACCCAGTGGGAAGGATGGTCTGCTATTCAGGTCAGCTCAGCCACTGGCCTCAGGCCCCAGAGGAAATGCTGTGTCCAGGACCACACTGACCCCATCTCACTATGAGCTGACCCTGAGCCTGAGATGCCCCAGGACAGCTGGCTGCTGGGGAGAGGCAGCGTGGAGCCTGCCTGGGTTTCTGGCCACTGTGGCTGCATTGCAGGGTCACAGACAGGGACACCTGGCTCTGTCCCTGCTCACATCAGTGCCCACCCTGTCCTGAGGGTCTGCTCCAGTCTGGGTGAGGATGAGCAGTGGCAATGTCTACATCCCAGATGGTCCTAAGAACCCAGCAGCTGTGGGAAGACATGGAACCCCCAGTCCCCTTTGACTTCAGCACTGACACCACCAGTCAGCAACTGTGTTTTACTTTCATTTTAATACACTTTTAGCTGTAGGTGGGCACAATGCCTTATTTACTGGTTTGTTTCCCGGGTGCTGATGGTCAGACCAGGCCTCCCACAAGGGCTCTGCCCTGGGCCTCAACCCAGCCCCACACACTCCTCCTGCTGTTGTGATGCATTGGTTTTTCTTGACACTCCCTGGGTCTCTTCCTGATGACTCCCAGGGCCCATGGTCACACAGGACAGTGGGGCTCCTCTGACATGGTCACAGCAGGTGGGACATGGTGGCTGCACTCTTTCCCCAGTGCTTCCTCTTCCTCCCCTCTCCCCTCCCCCACCCCTCCCTTCTCTCCTAGTTTTCTGGTATTTATTTATTTATCTTCTCTATTAAGTGCCACTCAGCTTCTGAGTTGGTCCACACACAGCTGGATCCCCTTGTCTGACCACCTGTCCTGGAGGGTGGGGAACTGCCTTTCTCCTTCACAGTGGCTCTCTGCACCAGGTGAGACTGTGGGTCTGCAAGGGCAACTGACCACCACCTGCACCTGTGTCCTGTGTAGAGATGTGGCTTGAACCCCCTCCTTCTGGGGGTCCCTGTCCCTGTGCTGTAGGGCAGAGTGCTGGACATCACTCCCTCCAATCCTCCTGAGACCCAGCCCCAGCCCTGTCCATCACACTCTGTCTCCCACAGGGCAGTCTGTCCATTCAGATGAAGTGCCCGTTGATCTCATCCACACTAGACCTCCAGCCAGGACCCAGTGCCTCTCCTACTCCCACAAAGGGGCTGGGGCTGGGCTCTGAGGACCCAGTGAAGAGTGGACCTAAGTGGCTGTCCAGTCTGGACACTCAAAAGCACGTCCTCCTGTGCAGGAGAAATAATAGGAAGGGGAGAGTGGAGGGGATTCTGAAGTGAAGTGTGTGAGCAGAGGTGCCCTGGAGGGTGTCCACGCTGCCCCCTGAGTCCCTTCAACTCCAGCCCCTCCCAGCTCTGGCAGCTCTGCTGGAAGGCCAAGTCCTGCATGGGGGTTGCAGGCCCTCTCCAGCCAGGGCCCTGGGCTTTCCCTGGTCAGCACAGCCCAGCTCCCCTGACGTCAGTGTCTGCTGGGCTGAGGTCTGTTACTGACCCTGATTCCCCAGGCCTGGTGGGAAGGTGTCTGTCCTGCTGCTGAGAAAGGACTTAAGGATTCTGAGGTGCCCCTTAAGGTCAGGACTCACAGAGTCCTAGTAATACAACCAGGAAGCACTGAGGTGGGGCCTGGGTTGTGGGGCGCTGGGGGAACTGATGAGGGGAACAGACGCAGCCCCTCGGGGCCCTGGCGCAGTCTCTGCACTGAGCACATGAGGTCTGGTTTCCCTTGATGGCCCCTGACCCCACAGGGGAGCCAGCAGAGGGCCGCACCTGGGGCTCAGGAGAGGACAGGTCCCAGGTGGGTGCCCACCTGCAGCAGGACCCTCCTCGGGCAGCACACTGAGCTCTGCCGAGGAACGGGCTGGGTGGGCACCAGGAGCATGGCTCATGCTAATCAGGAAAGGACCCCACAGGTGCCATGGAGATGTGCAGAGATAAGGCAAGGACTGGGCACTGCGGCTGGTCAGACGTTCCTTACTCCAAAGAGCAGGGTCTTCTCCTAAGTCCACTGCTGAGAGGGACCCTCGGTTTTGTTGGCAGCATTTGGATTGCTCAGCTGTGCACCCCATCTTCCCTGGGGCAGGAGTGTCCCCAACATTCCCTCCACCCTCCCTCCTGAGGATGACGGGGAATGGGCACTGCTCTTGGGACCAGAGCAGGGCTGGCCCCGGGGTCTGCAGACACATTTCCAGGTGAGACGTGTGGGGAGGATGGGGCTGGAACCTGACAGGCAGGTGGTGTCACAGCTGAGGGTTCAGACAGCAGCATCCTGGGCCTGGGCTGCCTACACTGCCACCCCCGTCCAGCACAGGCAGCTGAACTGAAGTCACTGTGTGAATTTGGGGTGACACACAGTACCACAGACACAGAATACCTTTTATAACCTTCATGATGGCTTTCTCCATCCCCCAGCCTCAGGGTCCCCAAAAGGGGGACAAGAGAAGGTCAGAGGGCTGACAGGAGAGAGGGGGCACGTTCAGACATGGGCTTTTATTTTGGGTGATGCTGTTTCTTAGAATTTTCTATCTGAAAAAGGCAGAAGGGTAGGATTACAAAGGAACAGGTGAGTGTGACTGAACCCCAGCAGGTGACGCCTACTCCTGGAGCCACACCCTGGTATCCCAGCTGGGGGAACCCCCAAGTTACTGGACCTGGCACTACCCTGCCCGACTGAATGCAGTAACTGTTCAGAACCTGGAGCATCAGGACTTAAGGGGGTTCATGGAGGGCGGCTTCCCTCACTAATGGCTCTCCTCACCTGGGACCTACACTGAGCTGAGCCCTTGGAATCCAGGGAAACCTCTGCAGATGGAGAGGGAGCTGGGCATAGAGAGGAAGTCACATGTCAGTGCACAGCTCCTCTGGGGACAGTCACTTAGACAGTCTGTCTCCTCCTCTTCCCAAATGCTCTCCATCGCATGTTGCATCCAGTCTCCCTGCTGGTGCTGATGTGTCCTGGATTACAGGACATTAGAAGATGAGGAAGGCTGCACCTATGTCACACAACCAACATGACAGTGTCACAAGATTTTCAGGAACTGAAGGACCATGTCACAGTAGCAGACAGTGGGAGAGAAAGCAGTGTATTGGCCCCAGAACTGAGCACTCAGCACCCAGAGCTTGAGGGGTGTGAGGGGTGAGACTGGGCACCAGGAAGGGAGCAGGGTCCTGAGGAAGGGGCTGGGCTCAGGAGGGTGGGCTCCCCCTCTGACAGCCTTCCAGCTCCCTGAAACCACGTGCTCTCCTCTCACAGGTAAAGCTCCACCTGGGTTCAAAGCAGAGACACATCTCAGGGGCACAGAGGACCTGGGCAGCCTGACCCCAGCCTCTCCATATATCAGAGGAGCCTCACCCACATGCAAATCCCTCCTCCTGCTCTGGGTTCAAAGGCCCTCTGGGCTGTGGGAGCTCCCAGCTCTCTGCTCAGACAGGGCTGAGGTCTCTGGGAAGCCCGTGTGGTCTAGAAGATGAGGCTGCTGGGTCTTGTCCTGTGCCTGGTCACAGCTCCCCAAGGTGAGTGTCCCCAGTGTCAGACCTGGGTCCATGGGGAGGTTGTGACTGCAGGTGACTAACAGGGTGTGACTGTCCTTGTCCCCAGGTGTCCTGTGCCAGGTGCAGCTGCAGGAGTCAGGACCTGGCCTGGTGAAGCCCTCACAGACCCTGTCTCTCACCTGTGCTGTCTCTGGTTACTCCATCACAACCAGTTACAGCTACTGGCACTGGATCCGTCAGGCACCAGGGAAGGGGCTGGAGTGGATAGGGTACATATGGTATGATGGTAGCACTAACTACAGCCCATCCCTCAAGAGCCGAGTGTCCATCACCAGAGACACGTCCAAGAACCAGTTCTCCCTGCAGCTGAGCTCCCTGACCACTGAGGACACAGCCACCTATTTCTGTGCCAGAGACACAGTGAGGGGACCTCAGTGTGAGCCCAGACACAAACCTCCTGCAGGGTGCCCAGGGCCAGCAGGGGGTGCTCAGCACACAGCAGCTCAGGTGCCCCCTTCAGAGCAGCAGAGGAGAGTGGATGGTTTCTCTCCAGGTGATCAGCGTCTCCCTGGATCCCATCATGGAGAATCTGGAGGTCTCTTCTGCCTCAGATCATCCCATGCTCTTCTCTTATGGAGTCAGGAGTGTCTCTCTCCAACTGTCTCAGGTCACGCTGCACAGTACACGTGTGAGTCTGTGTCTATATGTGTATATATCAGTATGTTATGTGTGTGTTTGTGCAGGAGAGTTTTTTTTTTTTTTTATTCATCCTCCTAAAGAATAAGCTTTATTTACAGTAAAACTTCTCTTTTTCCTGCCCATTTTCTTCTTACCTCCTCTCCCTTTCCTTTGCTTGGTGTTTTAGCGTCTCACTTCTTACAGAGGAAACTTAGAGTGTGGATTAGTGAGTTTCTCCCCTTTCTCCATTGCAGCACTTAATGCCATGAAATCCTCTAAGCAGCCTTCAGCTGCTCTCCCTCAGACCTTGGGGTGTCCTGCTTTCCTTTTCAGTCACTGCAGAGTGTTTCCTCATTTCTCTTGTGATTCCTTATTGGATATTGAGAAGTGAGTTGATTAATTTCCATGTATTTATGGCTTTTCCAGATATCTTTCTGTTGTCAATAGGTCTGTAGGTTCACTGTGTCCAGACACCATATTTTGTGTGGTTTAAACTGTTTTGCATTTTGAGTCTTGTTTCCTAAGCTCAGTGTGGGCCATCCTGGGTGACTTTTAGTGCATTCTACTGCTAGTGAGTGGGGAGTCCTATAAATTTCACAAACGTCACACTGGGTGACACTGACATTCAAGGCTTCTCTACTGTTATTCTGTCTGCTTTTTCTCTCCTTTACAACAACAACAAATGTTGAAATATCCTGCTGCAATTCTTAATTTGTCTTTATTCTCTCATTTCCACATTTTCCTTAAGAGTTTCTGTTAGATTCTATCAGAGTTGTACTGATTATTATTATTATTATTATTATTAGTGACTTAACTATTTTATCCTTAGGAAAACTATCCTCATCATCCCTTGTTGAGAGCCACAGCTGAAGAGGCCCCAGCAAACTTCCAGCTGATTGGCTCCTCTGCAGTGAAGCTCATTGGGCTGTTTTCCTCCCCTTTCAGACCACGGAGCTGCTCATTGGCAGACTCTTTTGGCTCCGCCCATGCAACCCAACCAATCGGGCTCAAGAGCAGTTGAGAGGCTGGCCAGGAGAGCCGGTGGTGGCAATTGGGGTCTGAGGGAATTCCTGAAGAGCTCGTGTGGTGCAGCGTGTGTGTTCTAAAAATAAAGTTCATTTCTGCTTGACAAGTGGCTTGTGAATTATGCCCAGCCAGACTGTGGCAATCCCTGGTAATCCAGTCTGCTCTGCTTGGTAGCCAGTTAGGCGATAGAGTCAATCATGTTTTCTTTGGATTAATTTTTATGTGTCTGGTTCCCTCTTCATGCTTTAACCTAGCTTTGTCCTTGTATTTGACATGCACCGTGGGTCTTTATTAGAGCCTAGTAATTTCACAGCACAGTGGGTGTCACTGTGGCCTGTTCTTCCTGATGGACAGCGTGCCTTTGGCTCTTGTTTCTCACCTGCTGCAATCTCTCCTTCCTGAGGTGTCTGGAAGTGGGCAGCCTGCTCCTTCCATCTTGCAGAGACTCTCCTCCAGGCCTGCATTTCCTGGAGCAGGACTTCCTGGGAGGGATTCCTGTGTCTGTGGGTGTTGCTGAGATCCTGCTGACTCTGCTTTGGTCTGTGCAGCACTCCTGCTGGTGTGGAACTGTGGGCCGCACATGGCTCCCGTGGACCCTGGAGGGAAGTGTGCTTGATTCTCTCTGAGCAATGTGTCTTCACGAGATGTTTGTAAAGAGGTTTATTTTAGTCACTTTTAAAATACTGCTATTATTCTATACCCAAAATACTTAAAAATAGCATATTACCTGGACACAGCCACATCAATGTTTATAGTAGCACAATTCACAATAGCTAAACTGTGAAACCAACATAGCTGCCCTTCAGTGGATGAATGGATTAATAAAATGTTAAATTTATACACAATGGAATATTACTCAATCATACAAGAGAATAAAATCATGACGTTTTCAGGAAAATGAATGTAGTTAGAGAAGAAAATGCTAAGTGAAGTTAGCCAATTCCAAAAAACCAAATGCCAAATGTGTTATCTGATATAAGGTGACTGACTCATAGTAGGGTAGGGAGAGGGAGCATGGGAGGAATAGAGAAACTCTAGATAGGGCAGAGGGGTGGGAGGGGAAGGGAGGGGTAGGGGTGTACAATTGATGGTGGAATGTGATGGTCATTATTACCAAAGTACATGTATAAAGACAGGAATTGGTGTCAACATACTTTATGTGCAACCAGAGATGCAAATACTTGTTTTCTCTATGTGTAATAAGGATTGTGATGCCTTCCACTGCCATATGTAAGTAAAGAAGATGAATCTTTCACAAGGCATAATTGCTAATTTGAATTTCTATGTGGGGATTAACATATGGCACAGGACATGACAAAATGTAAATAACAAAGGCATACATGTGCTCTGGGGTTTTGTGGGTTATGATGGAATAAAGTGGTCTGTGCAGATACAGGGTCATACACTTCTAAGGTCTTGTTCTGTTTCATTGTAAGTCTCCTGGGAACTATAAAGACTCTCTAATTGAAATGTCCCCATAATTAGGTTGATGAAATCCTGAGAAGTCACATTGTTAATAAATTATGCAAATAAACCCCAAATAAAATAAAATACTCTGATTCTGATGTGCTTGTGTGGCTTTCTTTGTCCATTCTGAGTGTATTTCCTGGAGTCCTCCCTTTAAGGGTCACAGTCTCACAGAGCTGGACAGCGGGCCATTATGTCCTCTCCCGTCCCCTCCTCTGGCTCCCTCTGACCCAACACAGCCCGATGCTGGGCTGCGTGATGTTTGCTCTCAGGCCACTGCTAAGGTTTCCCAGTCGTTCCTTTTCCTCTCACTCTGCATCACTTTCTATATATTTTTTATTATTTAATGTTTTACTTAGTGATTCCTGACAGTAGAATGCACTTGTGACTCTGACACATCACACAGAGACGGGATACGATTTTTCACTCTCTGAGTGTACGTGTAGCAGGATCATATTGGTCCTGCAGTCACTTGTGCACACACAGTAATGGTGTCTGCTTCATTCCACCATCTTTCCTATCCTTACATCCCCTCCCATCAGTTCCCTCTACCTAATCTAAGGTAATGCGACTCCTCCCTAGTGCCCCTTGCCTTACTGTGAATTAGCATCCACAGATTAGAGAAAACATTCCACCTTTGGTTTTGTGAGATTAGCTTATTTTACGTAGCATGATATTCTCCATTTCCAACCATTTACTGGCAAATACCATAATTTTACTCTTCTTTAAAGCTGAGTAATATTCCAATGAGTACATATACCACCTTGTCGTTATCCATTCACTATTGAGGGACATCTGGGTTGGTTCCATAGTCTAGCTATTGTGAATTGAGCTGCCGCAAACATTAATGTGGCTGTGTCACTATAGTAAGCTGATTTTAGAGTGTGTGTCTCTGAGACTGTGTGGGTGAGACTCCTGAAAGACAGACTCTGCTACCTGGTCACATTGCTGTCCCCTGTTCCAGTAGCCAGTCCCTGGGCAGCTGCAGAGGACTCACATGGGGAAGGCTCAGCAGGCTCTCAGACACCTCCACCCATCACAGCCATGACCCTGACCCTGCCAGGTGCTCTCTACACACTGACCTGGCTCACCCTCCCCAGGGCAGGCAGCTGTCAGCTCACACCAAGGCTGCAGCCTCCTCTTCCAGACCAGAGCACGGATCCCAGAGTCCTCAGCCCATGGGCACACACACACACACACACACTCACACACACTGACTCACACACACACACACACAAACACACTCACACTCACACACACACTCACACTCTCTCTAACACACACACACTCTCTCTCACACTCTCACACATTCACACGCACTGACACACACACACATACACACACACACTCACACAGAGAGAGTCACACACACACATGCTCACACACACATACACACATACACATATACACACACACACACACACACACACACACTTGCAATGGAGACCTGTGTCTGCTACTCAGCCTACCACACAGTGTCCTTAGTTGTCATCATAGAAACGTCCTTTGACACAGTGGTTCTCCTGGTGACAGCGCAGCTGCCCTCCACCCTTGGCCACATCTCCACCTCATCTCTCCCTGGTGAGCTCTCCACCCTGGTTCATGGGTTGCCTGAGCCTTTACCTGGGCAGGTGGTGTCCTGCATGTGGATGTGGTGTCCAGGGTCCTGCTGCTGCTGGGCTCCACCCCAAGGGCCATGACAGTGTCTGGAGTCAGTCTGGGTGTCTGCAGGGCAGTGGGCCTCTCCTGGCCCTGGGTGTAGAGAGCTCCCTGCTGCCTCCCACCTCACAATCTCAGAGCCCAAATGCCAGCTTTGCCAGGCTCAGGAACCCTGTGCCCACCTTAAGCCTCACCTCAGTTCACCCCACAAAGTGACTTGGCTGTGACTCACTGACCTGGACACCTCAGCTCACCTGGTCTCAGTGTGCACAGAGGGGACTGGCTCCCTCCTCACCCCTGTGTCCCTGGAGTGTGGGGTGAGTGACCTGAGTGTGCACCTAGGAAGGAGCAGGTGCCCACAGCAGACACAGTGCAGGACAGGGCCAGGCCACACACCTGTGGGAGCTGGAGCCCACTCTGCCCATCCTGAGGTCCTTGAAGATGAGGCTGGGTCAGGCCTGGCCTGTGTCCACCTAGCTGGGCACTGATGGGAGCCTTGGAGCCTGGGGTTTCAGGCCCTGGGAAGATTACAACTGATTTCCTCTCATGTGTTGCAGGACCATCCCGAGGTCCCCTGCCCTGGCTCTGCTCCTTCACTCATTGTTAGTCACCATCAGTCCCTCCTGCCATGTCTCTGTGCCTGCTGTTTACTTCTCCCAGGTGCAGTCCTGGCAGACCTGGTGGGACCTGGCCATCCCCCTGTCCTGTAGCTGGCTGTGACATCATGGCTGTGGGCAGAGGGGCAGAAGGGAAGCCATGGGCAGGGTGAGCTCTCTGGGGAAGGCAGGTGAGGACGTGGACTGGACCTGAGTGGTGCTGGGCAGGCTGTCTGCATGGCCACCCTGACACACTCAGGCAAGAGTGGGGGTTGGGCCTCAGGATTGTGTCCTCTGCAGCTCTCCTCTGACTGCAGCTGCCCAGCCAGGCCCTGCCCCTGAGCCCCATCACAGTTCTGAAAACTTCTTATTTTGAGGCAGGTTCTCCCTAAGAAGCCCAGTGTCACCCTGAACTAGTCGTCCTCCTTCCTCAGTGTCCTCAGGGCCTGGGGATATAGGTGAGGCCCACCATGCCCAGCTGGACTTCATGAACTCTGAGGCCACGTCTCATCCTCTCCATGTTCACATAGGTACCCTCTCCCCTTCCTGTGACTCATGCCCATTCCCAGTCCCTCCAGTGCCCTTCCAGTTATGGATCAGGTCACATACTCACCTTAATACTGTCACTCACATAATACCAGAACTGTCCACCCCTGGGCACCCTTGGCAATGACTGGAGGCAGTTCTTGTTCTCCTATGATAAGGGGGGATTGTCCTAGGCAACCAGTTGTTGGAGACCATTGAGGCTGCCAAACCTCTAGCCATCACAGCACAGCACCACAGTGACATATTGTCTCACCCACGTGCCCATGGACTGAGCTCAGAAATGCTGAGAGAAGTCCCAACCTTGTCAGAATCCACAGAGCTCTGTGTAGTCAGAGTGAGCTTTGGTGGATGTGAGCTGTCTACCCTCATGATGAGGCTGTGTGAGAGCCACACCACACTCCCAGGGTTCCAATGGCAGAGGCGTCCACTCCTCATGCAGCTCTGTGTGGCCTGTGGGCAGGGGTGGCCTGAACTAGGTCTTGGAGGGAAAGGGGCTCCCTTGGCAAAGACCAGGAGGGAGGGTGGTCAGCTCTGCATGGACTGTGGGAGCTGCAGGTCAGCTCTGCCACTGGTCTAAGGGCCCTGAAGACAAAAAATGTCCTGGACCAATCTGAGCCCATCTTGCTGTGAGGTGACCATGACCCTGGAAGCCCCAGGACACCTGGCTGCTGGGGAGAGGCAGCTTGGAGCCTGCCTGGGTTTCAGCCCCTGAGGCTGGACTGCGGGGTCACAGACAGGGACACCTGGACTCTGTCCCTGCTCCTGTCCTGAGAGTCCAGGTCCAGCGGAGTGACCATGAGTGTAGGCAATGTTTATACCCAGAGTGTCCTAAGGTACTTCTGGCTCATTCCATGGGATCAGATCATTTGTGTATTTTCAAACGATGTGTTTAGAGCTATAGTGTAGACTGTTGTGTGTGATCAATTTGTAAGTTTCATTTAAGAGTGTCATGTTGTCTAACAACTGTGGCCCCTTATATTTCTGTCAGTAATTCTTCCAGGTTTTTCTACAGTTTAGTATTTTATTTGTGAATATAACTATACAAAATGTGTGGTTCATTTGACGTATTTATAGATACATGAGCAAAATTTTATAGATTTTAAGATTTGTTTCTTTTTGCCCATATTTCTACCTGAATTTTCTTACCTTTTATCATCTCTGCATTTACTATGTATTTTTCTTCATATTAAATACAATACCTTGGGCTGGGGTTGTGTCTCAGCAGTAGAGTGCACATCTAGCATCCACGAGGCCGTGGTTTCAATCTTCAGCACCACATAAAAAGAAATAACTAAAGTAAAGGTATTGTGTCCAACTACTTCTAACAACAATGTTAAGAAAATAATAAATAAATACAATACCTTGATGTTCTTTTGATGTATACCTCTGGTAGCCTGAGACATACCTGAATGATAAGTTAGCACTGTAAATTTTATTGTAATTTCATGAACAACAAGGATATTTCATCTAAATAAAGACAGAATTTTCCCCATATCCATCTTCCCCAATGTCTAGTTTCTGTCTGCTTCTCCTCATTGAGACCTCAGGACTTGCTCTGGGGGCTTCACTCAGCTTATAACCAAGCCTGGTGGGTGCTGGGGTCACCTCCCATAAACATGACGCTCCTCACTTGCAGAGACTGTGTGTTCAATTAGGCTCATATTTCTGAATATAACAACTGTACACAGTTAAGTAAGTTAGATTTAGGAATTGACAGTTGAATACATTTTGAAAAACCTGATTATGAATTTATATGTTTAATATTGTGGTCTTTCTCATGTGAGGCTGTTTCATCACCAACATCACTAAGAATGTTACCATCTCTCTACATCAGACACACATCTGGCCATTCCAGCTGTATTTTCATACTTACCCTGAAACCTAGCCCTAGTGAGGCAGAGGACAGCACCCTGACACAGGGGTGCTAGTTGCCATGGTGGATCCCAGGCTGTGCACACCCAGCTGTCCATTACCTGTCCCTCCTTGGTCTGGGGATCCCACCAGCTGCTCTGCACCAGTCACTGTGAAGCACAGCCTGGCTGTGGGCCACAGGTGCCCTGTGAGCTGCAGAGCCCCAGGATAAAGCGTGGGGAGTGGTACCAGTTACTGGGAAACCAAGGTCTGATATTGGGGTCTCTGTTGACTTCATGGCTGTGGCATACTTGGTGATTGGAAAACTTTCTGTGCAAAGGCATAGAATGCCTGGTTGCTATGGAAATGTCCTCCATGCTAGAGTCTTATCAGCCCTGACCTCTTTCTCAGACACAGCAGCTCCTTATTCCTTGATAAAATAACCACAATGTTTCACCAGTTCTGTAGGCATAACATCCTACACCTCACCTCTGGATCTTTGTCCACCATCAAAACCTGTAAGCCCTTTTGCAAACCTACTGATTCTACTGTAGATAATAGTAGAATTCACCATTTCTGTACATCCTGACCAAACTATTAACATCGTAATAGCAACAGTTTGAGGTTGTATACAACTTAATGTTGTATGCTGTTCATAATGAGATATGTTATCATTGTCCTTCCCCTTGAACAAGAGATATTGGAGCCCTGAAGGGGCACTATAAGTCAATAGGGTAAAAATGTTAATGCCCTAGATCCACAGTGCTAGAAGGGAAGACACACAATCAACATAAAAAGACCAGGGAAGAAAGTGCCCCAAACAAATCAAGATATGGCATTGTTAGAATCCATGGCCAGCACCACAGAAGAATCACAGTGAGGGAGTTCAGGATGCACATAATTAAAATGCTCTGTGGATGAATGGATAATATAAGAGAGCCACTGCAGGCAGCATAAGATCATTTTGATAGAGAGTTACATAAGCAAATACAGGTAGAAAATATTAATGGAGAAATAGAGGTTCTTAAATTTACCAAACAGAAATCCTTGAAATGAAAGAAACAATAAACCAAATTAAACGTCCAATTGAAAGCATCACCAACAGGTTAGACCACGTGGAAGACAGGATGCCAGACAATGAAGACAAAATATATAATCTTGTAAATAATGTAGACCACACAGTGAAAATGGTAAGAAACCATGAGCAGAACATTCAAGAAAGATGGATAGCATAAAAAGTCTGAATTTAAAAGTTATTGGGATAGAGGAAGGCATAGAGTTCCAAAACAAAGGAATGAACAATCTATTCAATAAAGTAATAAGAGAAAATTTTCCAAACATGAAGAATGAATTGGAAAACCAAATACAAGAGACTTACAGAATGCCAAATTTACAAAATCACACCAGATCCATGCAAAACACATTATAATAAAAATGCCTCGTGTAAAGAATGAGAAGAGGCATTTTAAAAGCTACAAGAGAAAGGAATCAGAATACATACAGAGATAAATCAATTAGGTTATGTACAGATTTTTCAACCATGACTCTGAAAGCTAGAAGATCCTGAAAAAAAATACATCACGCTCTGAAAGAAAATGGATGTCAATGAAAAATCTTGTATCCAGCAAAATTAATCTTTAGAACTAATGATGAAATAAAAACCTTCCATAAAAACAAAAGTTAAAAGAACTTCCAGCTAGAAACCCTGCATTACAAAACATACTCCACAAAATATTCCATGCAGAGAAAATGAAAAACAACCAAGGAAAATCAACACAGGGTGTATTGCACCAAAGGAAAAATCAATCAAAGGTTAAACCAAGTCAAGTTAAATACCAATAATAAACAAAATGCCTGGGAATAGAAATCATATCAAAATAATAACCATGAATATTAATGGTTTAACTCACCAATCAAAAGACATAGGCTAGCAGATTGGATAAATAACAATAATATGCTGCCTTCAAAAGACTCATCTCAGAGGATGAGATATACACAGACTAAAGGTGAAATGTTGGGGAAAATCATACCACTCACCTGGACTGAGGAAGCAAGCAAGGGTTTCCATCCTCATATCAAATACAATAGACTTCAGGACTCAGTCAATCAAAAGGGATAAAGAAGGACATTTCATACTGCTTAAGGGAACCATTCATCAACAAGACATAATGATTATAAATATATATGCCCCCCCAAATGGAGAATCTACATTTATCAAACAAACTCTTGTCAAGTTCAGGAGTCATATGGACCACAACACAATAATTCTGAGTGGCTTTAACACACCTCTTTCACCACTGGAGAGATCTTCCTAACAAAGGCTGAACAAAGAAACTATAGAACTCAATAATACAATCAATAACTTAGACTCAACTGACATATACAGAATATTTAATCCATCAATGAATGAATACACTTTCTTCTCAGCAGCACCTGGATTCTTCTCTAAAACAGAACATGGATTATGCCTCAATGGAACTCTTAGCCAATATAAAAATGTAGAGATACTACCTTGCATTCTATCAGATCATAAATAAACAAAATTAGAAATCAATAATAAAATAAAAAATAAAAGCAACTCCAACACGTGGAGACTAAATAATATGCTACTAAATGAACAATTTTTTGCAAAAGATATGAAGAAGGAGATGTAAAGTGAGGGCATCATATTTAGGGAAAGAGATCCCAACATCCAATTGGGCTCTGGAAGAAGCTGAGGGAGGCCCCCAGAGCAAGTCCTGAGGTTTCAGTGAGGCATAGGAGACAGAAACTAATCCATTGGGAAAGTAAACAATTGGGAAAACTCTGTTTATCAGTTGCAATATCATGTTTGTTCACTTATGAAAAGGTATTGTACAAAATATGATTATTAATTAGATATATAATGATATTAAATACTAAGGCAAAGGAAAATTACTGCATTTGTATTTGGTATGAAGAACAGATAAGAATTAGAGAAGGTTATGACAGAGAGATTTTATATAGAAAATACAGTCAGGAAGAAATGACTCTTACAACATTTTGTTTATGCATTTTTTATTTTTAATATGACAAATAATTATATATAATCAAGCTGATCAAATAAAATATAAAAATATAGAAGTCTTGTTGACATAAAGTGGACATAAATGAAACAGAGAATAAAACCAACAGTACAAAAAAATCAATAAAAAAAAAGCTTTGTCATTTTAAAGATCAATAAAATGGACAAATCTTTGGTGAGACTGATCAAGAAAACACACAGGTAAGAGGAAAAAGGTGGGGTGGCAATCTACCTCAAAGCAAGCACCTGCAGCAGGCACAGAAAAGGGACAAGAATCTACTTCACAGCCAGCAACCCCACAGCTGCAGGAAGGAGAGAGGCAGGAAATGGTGCTGCTGGCCTTCATGTGCAGGAAGAGGTGGCCACAAATGTGCAGGGGCACCTTCTACTGACAGGCCAAGGTTATATCCTTCCCTGAGTCCATGGCAACCGCCTACTTATGAGGCAATGCCCAAGTCAGCAAGCGACTATAGCAGCTTAGAAATGACCAGGCCACCAGGCAGGCCCAAGCCATGGTCTCCCGGAAACCCTTCCAGAAAGCAGAGATTCTTTTAAAGATTAATAATTTGGCCCACAAAAGCATTGCGACCAGATGTGGCTCTGTGCTTTGAGAGCCTGGAGGAAGTTACAAGCCGGGGAGGATAAGAGATGAGAAGTGGGGTAAGGGAGGACAAGCCTTCCCAGTCAACATGGCCCCCACCCCATAGCACCCTGCCCCTTGGTATCCACAGGCATTTGGTGTTCAGAAGGAAGTAAAGATGGGCCTGAAGAGAGAGAGAGAGAGAGAGAGAGAGAGAGAGAGAGAGAGAGAATTTTTAAAAATATTTTATATTTTAGTTTTGGTGGACACAATATCTTTTTATTTTTATGTGGTGCTGAGGATCGAACCCAGCACCCTGCGCATGCCAGGCAAGTATATTACCTCTTGAGCCACATCCCTAGCCCCCTGGGGGGCCATTTGCGGAGCAAATTCTGGAATCACTCTGTCTTGAACTTAATTGCCCTCAAGACTGGAAAGACCTAGACAGAGCGGCTCTTGAACCCCTGACACTTTTGTGCCGCAGTCTCTGGCTGGGCACAAATCAGGAGTCTCCACACAGCTTGTAGATTCAAACAGCAATTCTTTATTCCCGAACTCACACCGGCCGTCTACAAACACGTTCTGAGGGAATCCACGTTCTCTGCCCAAATCCACTCTCTCCCAAATCCACTACTCAGCCCAAATCCACTCCACATGGGCTTCTGTCTCCCAAAATATACTGTCTGACCCTAAGAACTCAAGAGGAACTCAGCAGCAGGATACGCCCTATTCTAAAGGGGAACACCCTAATCTCCTATTATGCTAAACTGCCCTATTCTAAAGGGGGAACACCCTAAACAGGGATCCTGCCCTGGTCCTTGAGCAAGGTCACCTTTCAGAAGTCCTTCCACTAGACAGCATGGGAGTAAGCTGGCAAGGAATTTGTCATACCTACTTGGCTGATGGCTCCCAGCACTTTTGAAGTGGAAGGCATTCTTCTATGATGATGTGAACAGGAGGGGATCCTAACCACACCTCAGATGTCAGCCTCCCAGCTGAATGCTTGCAGGGAGAGGGGATCTACAGTTCCCCTGGGGTACAGGCCACAGGCCCACCAAAGTATTTCAATCAGGTGTGGCTCTGTGCTCTGAGAGCCTGGGGACATTACCAGCTGAGGCAGGTACTGTCTCCATACAGGGCTTAAGGCAGAGAGCCACTGAGGACTGGCTAGTTTACTGAGAGAGTAAACAAGGTGTAGAAGGGAAGGAGTCTCATGAAGGACTAGGGCAGCCTTAGCCAAGGAGTTGATCTGGGATGGACTAAAGAAGGAACACAGAGCAGGAGTGGCACCAGTACACAATGGCACACTGGATGACTGGATTTTGACCACCCATGATACAGGGACACAAGCATCTCAAGCCTCTCTGCTGGCCTCAGCCATGGCAGTTACATGAAAGCAGGACTAAGGAGGCTTGCAGACAGCTAGTCAGAGACTGCAAGAAATGTGCACCTTTCTCCCCATTGGCCCTTTACAACCTGCTGGAGTGAATCCCTGAGGGTTAACATATAGTGCATTATGGCAAATGGATGTCACTCATTATGCACCTTTGAAAATTTAAAATACATTTGTGTAATAATTGATATCTATTCAGGCTGTGTAATGGCCACAGCCTCCACAGGAAAAATTTAAAAAAAGGGGACATCACGAACACACTTCAATGTTTTGGAATCACGAATGTTCCCATTTCTATTAAAGTTGACAATGGGCCAGCCTGTACTAGCAAGGCATTTCAGGCAGTTTGCAGTGTTGGCATATTCAGCACTTAACTGGGATCCCCTACAACACTTAGGCTCAAGGCATCATAGAAAGAACACACAAGGAGTTAAAGACCATGCTACAAAACAGAGGGGGAAGCTATACCAAGTCCCCACATGATGCCTTGAAAAGAATCTTACTTACTTCAAATTTTCTTTCAATGTCAAAATGTTCTACAGACACAGCAGCCTATAAACATGGGGCCCCCTTACGGGGCCCTCCCTCTACCTATGGTCTCATGGAGGGATCCCATAACAAGTGCATGGGATGGCCTGGGGTCCCTCCTAACCAGGGTGGAGGGTTTACATATGTTAACAGGAGCCTCACCCCAGCTGGTGCCTGCTGAAAGTCAAGTCCTGCACACCCAGAACCACCAACCAAGGAGATGAAGGAACTAACTCTGGAGGAAAATCCTCATAGGCAAAGACCTCAACAACACAAACAGACCTCATGTAAAGTAACTGGGGTGATCTTAAAGGTCTTGTTGACAAAGCCACTAGATTTGCCCCTTTTCCTTGTTGGCAACCACATCCATGGGCCGATGATGGTGGTCCTACTGTGTGCAATCCTTACTGCTAACAGTGAAGCCTCCCATCAGGTAAATTGGGCCCTGCTCACTAGACCACCCTTTCTGACTATTGCTAATTTGGACAGGCTTAACCCAATTAGGAGAGGGTACAGGGGCTGTGAACAGGGAGAAGGAGGGAGGGGTACAGGGACCATTGAGATGGGAGAGGGAGGGAGAGGAACAGGGACCTGTGAACCAGGACAGGGAGTGAGGGGTACAGGGGCTCTGAACAGGGAGAGGGAGGGAGCAGTAGAGGGCCTGTGACCAGGGATAGGGTGGGAGGGGTACAGGGTGGTGGGATCAGGGAATGGGAAGGAGGAGTACAGGGACCTCTGAGCAGGGACAGGGAGGGAGCATTACAGGGGCTGTGAGCAGGGACAGGAAAGGAGGGGAACAGGGGCATGGGAGCAGGGACAGGGAGGGTGCGGTACATGAGGCTGTGAGTAGGGAGAGGGAGGGAGGGGTACAGGGGAACAGTGAGCAGGGAGAGGGAGGTAGGGATAAAGGGGGGTGTGGACAGGCAGAGGAATGGAGAGGTACAGGGGGCTGTGAGCATGGAGAGGGAGGTAGAGGTACAGGGGTCTATGAGCACGGAGAGGGAGGTAGAGGTACAGGGGGCTGTGAGCATGGAGAGGGATGGAGAGGTACAGGGGGCTGTGAGTAGGGAGAGGGTGTGAGGGGAACTGGGGCCTTGAGAAGGGAGAATGAGGAGGGGTACAGGGCCTGTGAGCAGGGAGAGGGAGGGAGGAGTACAGGGGGGCTGAGAGCAGGGAGAGGGAGGGAGGGGTACAGGGAGCTATGAGCATGGAGAGGGAGGGAGGGTTTCAGGGGCTGTGAGCAGGTAGATGGAGGGATTGGTACAGGAACCTGTGAGCCATGACAGGGAAGAAGGGGTACAGGGGTCTCTGAGCAGGGAGAGGGAGGAAGAGGTACAGGGGGGAGTGAGCAGGGAAAGGGAGGGAGAGGTACAGGGGGGCTGTGAGCAGGGAGAAGGGGTGACTGGTCCAGGGGCCCTGAGCATGAATAATGAAGGAAGGGTACAAGGCCTGTTAGCAGGGCAAGGGAGGTAGGGGTACAGGGGGGTGTGAGCAGGAAGAGGGATGGAGAGGTAAAGGGGGGTGTGAGCAGAGAGAGGGAGTGAGGGACTCATGGGCTGTGAGCAGGGAAATGGAGGGAGGAGTACAGGGAGCTGTGAGCAGGGAGAGGGAGGGAGGGGTTCAGGGGCTAAGAGCATTGAGAGGGAGGAAGGGGTTCAGGGTTCTGTGAGCAGGGAGAGGGAATGAATGGCAGAGGGGCCTGTGAGATGGGACAGGGAGAGGGGGTACAGGGCCTGTGAGCAGAGAGAATGAAGGAGAGGTCAGGGGCTGAGAGCAGGGAGAGGGAGGGAGAGGTACAGGGGCTGTGAGCAGGGAGAGGGAGGGAGGGCTACAGGGGGCCTGTGAGCAGGGAGAGGGAAGGAGGGGTACAGGGGGGTGTAAGTAGGGAGAGGAAGGGAGGGGTTCAGGGATCTGTGAGGAGGAACAGGAAGGGAGGGTACAGGGGGCTGTGAGCAGGGAGAGGGAAGAGGGGTACAAGGGGGTGTGAGTAGGGAGAGGGAGGGAGGGGTACAAGGAGCTGTGAGCAGGGAGAAGGAGGTAGGGGTAAAGGGACCTGTGAGCAGGGACAGGAAGGGAGAGGTACAGGTGGCTGTAAGCAGAGAGAGGGAAGGAAGGTTACAAGGGGGTGTGAGCAGGTTTAGGCAGGGAGGGGTATAGAGGGGTCTGAGCCAGGAGAGAAAGGGAGGGGTACAGGGGCCAGTGAGCAGGGACAGGGAGTGAGGGGTCCAGGGACCTGTGAGCAGGGACAGGAATGGAGGGGTACAGGTCCTGTGAGGAGCCAGAAGGAGGGAGGAGTAAAGGGCCTGTGAGCAGGTAGAGGAAGGGAGGGGTACAGGGGGGTGTGAGCAGGGAGAGGGATGGAGAGGTATAGTGGGGTTGAGAGCAGGGAGAGGGAGGGAGGGGTACAGGGGCCTTGAGCAGGGAGAATGAAGGAGGGGTACAGGGCCTGTGAGCAGGGAGAGGGAGGGAGGGGTACAGGGGGACTGTGAGCAGGGAGAGGGAGGGAGTGGTACATGGGGGCTGTGAGCAGAGAGATAGAGGGAGTGGTACAGGGAGCTATGAGCATGGAGAGGGATTGAGGGGTTCAGGGGCTGTGAGCAGGGAGATGGAGGAAGGGGTACAGGGACCTGTGAGCCAGGACAGGGAAGGAGGGGTACAAGGGTCTCTGAGCAGGGAGAGGGAGGGAGGGGTACATGGGGTTGTGAGCGGGAGAGGGAGTGAGGGACACAGGGGCCTTGAGCAGGGAGATGGAAGGAGGGGTACAGGGCCTGTGAGCAGGGAGAGAGGGAGGGGTACAGGGGGGTGTGAGTAGGGAGGGGGATGGAGAGTTTCAGGGGGTCTGTGAGCAGGGAGAGGGAATGAGGGGTACAGGGGCATTGAGCAGGGAGAATGAAGGAGGGGTACAGGGCCTGTGAGCAGGGAGACAGAGGGAGGTGTACATGGGGTGTGAGCAGGGAGAGGGATGGAGAGGTACAGGGGGGCTGTGAGCAGGGAGAGTTAGTGAGGGTTACAGAGGCTGTTAGCAGGGAGATGGAGGGAGGGGTAGAGGGAGCTATGAGCAGGGAGAGGGAGGGAGGGTTATAAGGCCTGTGAGCAGGGAGAATGAATAAGGGGTTCAGGGCATGTGAGCAGGTAGAGGGAGGGAGGGGTAGAAGGACCTGTGAGTAGGGAGAGGGATTTAGGATTACAGGGACTTGTGAGAAAGGACAGGGAGGGAGGGGTACAGGGGGTGTCAGCAGGGAGAGGGATGGAGAGGTACAGGGGGTGTGAGCAGGGAGAGGGAGGGAGGTGTACAGGGGGTGTCAGCAGGGAGAGGGATGGAGAGGTACAGGGGGTGTCAGCAGGGAGAGGGATGGAGAGGTACAGGGGGTCTGTGAGCAGGGAGAGGGAGTGAGGGGTACAAAGGCTATGATCAGGGAGATAGAGGGAGTGGTACAGGGAGCTATGAGCAAGGAGAGGGAGGGAGGGGTTCAGGGGCTGTGAGCAGGGAGAGGGAAGGAGGGGTACAGGGTTCTGTGAGCAGGTAGAGGAAGTGAGGGTTACAGGGGCTGTCAGAAGGGAGATGGAGAAAGGGGTATAGGCAGCTATGAGCATGGAGAGGGAGGGAGGGGTTCAGGGTCTGTGAGCAGGTAGAGGGAGGGAGGGATACAGGGACCTGTGAGCCAATAGAGGGAGGGAGGGGTCTCTGAGCAGGGAGAGGGAGGAAGTGGTACAGGGGGGGAGTGAGCAGAGAAAGGGAGGGCATGGTACAGGGGGGCTGTGTGCAGGGAGATGGTGGGAGAGGTACAAGAAGATATGAGCTGGGAGAGGGAAGGAGGGGTTCAGGGACTGTGAGCAGGGATAGGGAGGGAGGGGTACAGGGACCTATGAGCCAGGACAGGGAGGGAGGGGAACAGGGTGCTCTGAGCAGGGAGATAGAGTGAGGGGTACAGGCAGGTGTGAGCAGGGAAAGGAAGGGAGAGGTACAGGGGGCCTGTGAGCAGAGAGAGGGTTTGAGGGTTACAGGGGCCTTGAGCATGGAGAATGAACTAGGGGTACAGGGACTGTGAGCAGGGAGAGTGAGGGAGGGGTACAGTGGGTGTGAGCAGGGAGAGGGATGGAGAGGTAAAGGGGGGCTGTGAGCAGGGAGAGGGAGTGAGGGGTACAGAGTCATTGAGCAGGGAGAATGAAGGAGGGGTAATGGGCCTGTGAGCAGGGAGAGGGAGGGAGGGGCATAG